>NC_065923.1:20376320-20681745 GCF_024586455.1 Bactrocera neohumeralis
AAAAAAGGTAAAATATTTAATAATTCCCAATTTTTATTTGGCGCCCAAACAATTTTCCCCACCAGAGGGATTACATTTTGAACGACCAGTCCTCCAAACACTTAAAATCATTTTTTTGGGATGCCCTCATTTTTCGCTTTTTTTTGGAACCCTTCGATCGCTGAAACGGGTTCCCGAGCAAAATTTAAAAAAGAAAAATAAGGAGAAAACTGGGAAATACGGTGGATCGAGGTATTCATTTCTTTTGGGGGCCATCGGCTCGATCAAATGCGTTATCATCAAAAATCCGAGTTATTTTTCCAAACCCGGGGTTGGGCGGAAAGACTTTTTTGGGTAATTTTTTTGAAAAAACTTTTTTATGGGGATGGCGAAAAGAACGCGTTTCATCCCCAAAACATAAACCAAAACATTCGAACCGATTCGCGAGAGACATCTCTCCTGAATTTGCCTGACGATTTTCAAGCACCATATATTTCATTTTTTTTCTAATATATTCATCAGTTGAAAAGGTCGTGTAGAACGAGGCATGTCTTCAACAATCTCCCGACTTCCCGACTTTTATGACTTCGTACCACTCGTAGGCTCGCGTTTTTGATAAAACTGAATCACCGTTAGCCTTTCCAACATTTGCAACTATTCCGCACACGAAAGTTGTTTAGAAATACAAAATTTGAGAAAAAATAAATATAAAAATCGCAACTCACTGGCGAGGCGAACCGACCTAAACAGCTGCTGTAAACAAAATCGCGTTACAAATCACGTTCATATTTGGCATAGAATTAAGGACAGTCTGGTAATTATGCTAAGAATTTTGCAAATCTTGAAAAAACAAAAAAATTTCACATAGCACATACGTAAAGACCGAACTGAAGACGAAACAACTGATAAAAGCTTTTATGATGATAAGCCTTTTCGAACCAATCGGTAAAATGCCAAGATATAGCAAGCGTGGCGAAATGCTTATAGTAAACTTACGTAGTACCATCATATCAAAAGCTGATCTGATCTGAATGGATGACTTGCAAGAAACAGTTATAGAGTTAAAAATTAAATTGAAAACTTTGTAGGCTAAGGCACACCGCAATTTAGGTACTGAACAGTAATGGTTGAAGGAATCAGTTGAAAATAGTTCGTAAAGTTACCACCTCCTTACATCTTTGACATCATTATCCAAATCAAAAAAAGTTTAAGCTTTTTAAGATTAATAATTTCAATAGCGCTTTCTGTTTGAATATATTCGAGAAGAGTTGCCATCTATTTATATAACACTTCCACAAGAATAATCATTTTGACAATACTAGCGAATTGATAATAGGTAAACAAATAACATTTACGAATGCTCCAAAAAATATTTTTAAGAGGGTTGCCACCTATTTACATTTTTTACACCGTTTTGTAAATAAAACAAGTAAGGAAGGGCTAAGTTCGGGTGTCACCGAACATTTTATACTCTCGCATGATAAAGTGATAATCGAGATTTCATATACGTCATTTATATATTTTTCAAATACCGTATTTTTGTAAAGTTTTATTCCGCTGTCATCATTGGTTCCTAATGTACTATATATTATACAGAGAAGGCAACAGATGGAATTCAAAATAGCGTTATATTGGAAGAAGGCGTGGTTGTGAACCGATTTCACCTATATTTCGTACATGTCATCAGGGTGTTAAGAAAATATTACATACCGAAATTCATTGAAATCGGTTGGTTTTGGTTCATAAGTGGGCGAGGCCACGCCCATTTTCAATTTTTAAAAAAAGCCTGGGTGCAGCTTTCTTCTGCCATTTCTTCCGTAAAATTTTGTGTTTCTGACGTTTTTTGTTAGTCGGTTAACGGACTTTTAGTGATTTTCAACATAACCTTTGTATGGGAGGTGGGCGTGGTATTATCCGATTTCTTCCATTTTTGAACTGTACATAGAAGAAAACGACTCTGTAGAGTTTGTTGACATAGCTATAGTAGTTTCTGAGATATGTACAAAAAACTTAGTAGGGGGCGGGGCCACGCCCACTTTTCCAAAAAAACTGCGTCCAAATATGCCCCTCCCTAATGCGATCCTTTGTGCCAAATTTCACTTTAATATCTTTATTTATGGCTTAGTTATGACACTGTATAGGTTTTCGGTTTCCGCCATTTTGTGGGCGTGGCAGTTGGCCGATTTTGCCCATCTTCGAACTTAACCTTCTTATGGAGCCAAGGAATACGTGTACCAAGCTTCATCATGATATCTCAATTTTTACTCAAGTTACAGCTTGCACGGACGGACAGACGGACGGACGGACAGACAGACATCCGGATTTCAACTCGTCACCCTGATCACTTTGGTATATATAACCCTATATCTGACTCTTTTTAGTTTTAGGACTTACAAACAACCGTTATGTGAACAAAACTATAATACTCCTTAGCAACATTGTTGCGAGAGTATAAAAATTTAAGCTTTTCAAGATTAGTACGCAGCTTAATAATTTCAATTTCGCTTATTTTTTAGGAATATATCCAAGCAGAGTTGCCACATATTTATCATTTCACAAGATTAACCATTTTATCAATACTAACGCATGTTGACAGTGGGTAAACAAATAACATTTCCGAATACTCATAAAAATATTTTTGATATGGTTGCCACTTATTTCAAACTTTAAATATAATACTTAAATACAAGCATATGAAAATAAGTAAATTTTGGTATTATATTGTATATAACTAATTTTCTTAAAAGCACTTAAAAGAAAGTACTTTACAGTAGTGTTGCCACCTGTTTAAAAATTTTAATACTAAAATGAAAAAAAAAGAAATAAATATTGCAGTAATATTTTGAAATGAACAGGTATGAAAAACGCTTAAAGTTAAAAATATTTTGCATCAGTGTTGCAACCTTTTTTAAATTTTTTGCTAAATTAAGTTTAAGTAAATATTAGAAATTTAAGGTGTATAACACAATATTTAAAAAAAATTGCATATTTTTATAAGCTGAACAGGGTGTTTTAAATTAGCCACTAAGCTTATAGCACTCATAAGGAAACATCGGAAACTTTACAAAGCATATATACTATATATGCATGATCAGGGTAACGAGCTCGGTCGATTTACCCATGCACATTTATCTGTCCCACTTTCTCACCAAACAACTGCTCATTTGTCGGAATGACCGATATCGTAGTACTATAGCATATAGCTGCCATACAAACTGAACGATCGGATCAGTCAATGATGCAATCTTCGAAAAAAATTATGTATTCAGATCGATGCTGCTATATGGAAAAGTTTTTCTATTTAACAAGATAAGTTCCCGGAATTTTCGGCGGATTATTAGCTATAGCAACGGTACAATCTCGCCACAAGTTGTAAAGATCGGTTCGCCACTGTCTATTAATAATTTGTTCTGTATTTGAAAATGGGTCCCATTACCAATTTTGTAGTATTATCGGACATTAAGTAGTTTTATTTGCTTTTACCAAAATCAAATGAGCCCCTATATTAGTTTATTTGCTTAAATATTCAGATTCTCTCTCTGGTTTTTCATTTATCTACCCTCATGTGCTCACAGCCTTTAACATTGCAAGCAATTCATAGAAGTTTTCGTAGCAAAAAATCACTTAATTCATCAGAGAGAACGGATTTACACACTTACTCGCACCCACACTCATGCACACACACTCACACCTACTACTTAGTTTGATAACTTTTACTTACAACTGGACTGCTTGTAATTTGTCATATCCACTCCAACATAGAAGGCATAAAGAGCAACATTTAATCACCTTTACAATTGTACCTGTTGACCGGAGCGCAATCCCTGGCTGCAACTTCTGACAGCGCCACACATACTCATACACAAGGCACTCGCACTTAATGGAATTGTGTGCAAGCCTTGTAATCGCTTAAAACCCAACAGCAGCAGCAAAGCGCACGGCAGACTTTTTATTTCGCTTTGTTGTAGTTGAAGGCATGTCTGTTCATGTACATGTGTCTATGTATGTGTGTGTGTGTGGCTTAATGTCATGAGAATATGCAAAGTGTGTACTTACATTGATAACAAACATTGCAATTAAGCTGAGTTAAGCCGCCGCACAACTGTCCGCACGGTGCGCTCGATCCTTTGCACCCGCACCCGCACACACTCGCACACACACACACATACACTAGCGTGCAGCTAGTCGCATATAAATGCTCAAGCACTTTATTATATGCAGGTAACAATTTAAAATAGTTGCAGCGAACTTTCAGCATTGAAATAAATCAAGCAACTTTTCCGCACACACATACACACGCACGCACTCATACTCGCCGGCTGGTCAACCACTTGGCAGTCAGAGTCCGCTGACTGGCGCACACACACACATCCGTACAAGTTTACTAAACTATTTTATTGTTTCATTTTATTGCAATATCCGCATGCTTTGGGCGGCCTGCGGGTCGCTCGTGTCGTTCGGGTCATTCAGCGGTCCGGTTGGTCAAGAGTGGCGCCTCTTTGCTTTATTTGCCATGAACTTTCTGGCGGTGGGTGTAATATGCAGTTCCTGATTTAACCTCAACAATTTGTTGAAATACTGAATTTTTAATGAGTTGCATTTTAAGGTTTTAAATATGTTAATTATTTTGACTTCACTTTTTTCCTAATTTTTTTATATAATTTTTTTTGCAATTTTTAACATTTTTTAAATAATTGGCAACTCTTTCAAAAATATATTCTACCGTAAGCATTTTCATACTTTTGTAATTGCATAACCAGCTCGTAACAAATCCTTAATATTATCCATTAAGTTATTGAAATTTTCAAGATATTGGCAACCCTTTTCAACAAATAAAATCAAAAATGTCTTACATAGCCTCTCTCGATGTTCCGTATTTAGTTGTTTTACTAATGTTTCAATGTATTTAACCTGAGATTAGGTTAGAGTGTACTTTTTGCTCATCTTTATGCCAATCCAAAATAGGTTTTCCAAAGAAATGCCAACTTTTGCCGAATATAATATAATATGACCAAAAGATTTTTGTTTAACTCCATTTATTTTGTTTGTCACCAGTTGTTTAATATGTCAATCACATAAAAAAATTGGTGATTAATTTTTTTTAAATAGGTGGCAACTCTGTTAACAACTAAGTAACTGCAATTATTTTGTTTGTCACCACTTGTTTAATATTATACATCAATCGCATAAAAAATTGCGGGTTCATTTTTTTAAATAGGTGGCAACCCTGCGAAAAACTGAGTAACTCCATTTCTTTTTGTTAGTCACCAGTAGTTTAATACATCAATTACATAAAAAATTGGTGATTATTTTTTATTTTAAAGGTGGCAACTCTGCCAAAAAGTGAGTCCTACAGCATTTGATCTCAATTTTTTCCTCTCATTTGACAGCAGTAGCTTAGAATTTATTAAAACTTCACGTGTTAATTACATAAAAATCTTTAAAAATATGGCAACATTGCTTAAAAATAAACCCAACTGTAAACCTTGTTGAACCTCTAACCATAATTATTGTAGTGTTTGTATGTTTCAAGTGACTCATATTAAAGAATTAAAATAAGTGGCAACTCTTCATAAACAATTATTGATTATTCAAAATATTTCATTATAAAGCTGTCAGAGCGTATGACTAATAAACGAACATGGCTTCTCATTATAAAAGCAGAAATATAATGAAAACCAGTGTTCGTACATTACTCATACGCTCTGACAGCTTTATAACATTTCCGGCATTTTTTCGACTCGCGATAGAAAAACGCAATAAACATTTTTACTAAACATTTTTATAATTTTTTATTATTTATTAGAATTTTTAAAAGTAAAAATAAATTAAATTTTACAAAGTTTAATCTTATTTAAATAGAAAAAATATCGGAAAAACGATGGGTGTGTCCATGTTGTCACGAAATCCATTATCTGCAAAAGAATTCCATAATTTTTCAAAAATAGTCGAAATTATTATTTTTTTAATTTTTTTCCCACTCAATTATGAAACAATCTGATTTTTGAAATACTTTTCTCGTTTTTTTTTTTTCTTTTAATTTCTAAACTAAAATGCTTATACTAATATTTTTCTAGCATTTCGATCAACGTAGTAATTTCTTAACTCGTAGAATTATTTTCGATGCTGTGATGATGAAGTTGTTCCATACCGAAAAAATGCACTCTTCATTATCTTCTTATAATTAATTTCAATGTCGCCGTTTCATATTAGATTCAGTTGTGGACAAGTCTTGGTGTGAGTTGCTGAGTGATGTCTGATCAAAGTGGCGCTTTAATTTGGAGACATACAGACAGCTTAAACTCAGTTTCCTATAGACAGTCAGAAACCAAAATCCACTGGCCTTGCCTTACAGTATATAATTAAATCACACCCGTGAATTCAGTAGGTAGTTTTATATACTACTATGAGCAAAAAATAGTAAGATTTTATTCATAATTTTAAAATACTTAATTTATTCTTCAAAATCAATGTCGTCCCACTCAAAGTAATCACCCTTATTTTGGGAATTTAGGTGACGAAATGTGCCTCTAAAACTGCTAATATATCACTCTCTTGCTCCATAGATTTGTCTATACAAAAAAAAGCAATCACAAACATTAGTATTTATTTCCAAAAGCGCTTGAATTTCATAAAATTTGCGAAGCATTACTTCATAGCACTAAATTTAATGGCACTTCTTCATCATATCACTTGATAATTTTTTACCGTTTGAAGTGCTGCATTCGAACAGAAATTTTAGTGCTTAACATTAAAGCAGTAAATTGCATACCTAAAATATTATTAAGAACAAAAAATTTATAAACTTCAAAAATCAATTTAAACGCATTTCTTAAACTGCTTGGATATGTGAGTCTCTTGAAATACGCATAAACAAGAGAGAACTTTTAAAAAGTGAAAGTTCAAAGCCTGTGGCTTAAAGCTTTGCGCATTTCACTTCAAAAACCCATTAATTATAGATTTATTTCGCTTTCAAACAGCTTTATGGCATATCAAACGCTCACTCAAAACAAAAACAACAACTGCAAAATAGCAACAACTGCTGCTCAGCTAACCTAACCTCAAATTTGCTGCACCTCGTTGCCGCTGCTCACACAGCACTTGAAGCACTTTAACTGCTCACTGACTAAGAAAAAGATAATTCGATCAAACCGCCCGGTGAGATGAAGCAAACGCAGAAAAGAGATTTTCGAGTGCAAAGGCGGAGATAAAGACAGTAAGATGCCGCTATGCGTAATCTAATGGCAGGTTAAGCGAGTGATTCATGTCTATTTGCTTGAAATAAAAGATGGCGCTGATTAAAGCTGTGCCTTTTTTTGTTTGTTTATTTGTTTGTTGGTAATACTATAAAGTATTTACGCAAAAAAAAGTATATAAGCAAGCGTATAAATGTATGTATATGTATATAGTATGTAATTCTTTATATGTACATACTATATGTGCACCCAAATAAAAAAGCCTCGAAGTGTTTAGCTGCTGAGTTTTGATAACGACTGCAAACTTTCTAGCAAAAAACAACAAAAAAAAAACAAAAACAGCAGAAAATAAAAATCATTTCGCCCGAGTCTCACAAGCCGTAAACACAGTTAAATGCTGCTAAGATGAGGCAATTTAGCAGGCAAGCCTTTGAAATGAAGGCAAAAAGGTAAAAGTCATAAAAGCACAGTCCATAAAATGGGCATATGCCTATTTGACTTTAACTGTTGTTTGTAAAAAGTGCGAAATTTCACAGAAAAGCAAAAAATAAAAATAAAAGCAAATACACCGAAACAAAAACTAGGTAAACTGTAGTGCTAAAGTAAGGTGCCGTTAAAAAAATAGGCAGCAAAGACTTTTACGACTCGCTTGTGACTGCCTGGGTTTTGTTGTACAGCGCTGTGTAGCTACTAAGCTGTAAAGATGCCATACTCAAAATCAAAGTTGAGCGTTAGCAAACAAATCCAGTAAGGGAGATCTATTAGCGGGCAGCAGTGAATAGTTTTGGAACAAATGAACTTTTGTATATCCTTCTTGTTGTAGATGGTTTCAAATGTATTAAAGATACTTGTTTAGTTGGTTGAAAAAGAAATCGCTGGAGCGCCAAACCGTAGACGGCTGTGGTAACCAAATTAAGCCTTATCGATCAACTCAGCGGATTTGGTAAGAAAACTAATTATTTTCCCACCACAGTAGCTCAATGTCTCTTCAGTTGGAGCACTGCGAGCCGTGGAAGATATTCCGTCTCAACCATCTGAAGGCATGGAACTCGCAAAGATAACGTTCCAGCGTCTCATCATCCTCTGCGGATTTTCTGCATACCGCGGAATCCAATTTTTCAATTTTCTGATGATAAGATCTTAAGGGAGGGTGCCCTAATCATTTTATCTAGAACTGGAAGCTTTTTGGTCTGAACACCATCAACATTATCCCAAAGTACTTTACAGGGGGGTCTTATTAATGTGACAAGACCAATAATGTACATCTACGGTTCATTGCTTCACACAACCCTTGGAGGTGCTGAATGGTCTGTGGCAGCTTAGGGGAATTTTATTTTCAGCTCCCCCCCAAACCAGCCAACACACCGGCCTTTTTATTTCCTGCTATTCCTATATGACTGGGTACACAGATTATTTTAACCGAGTTACCTACTAAGAGTCTATTTATAGCCTGCTTGCATAACCTAACGAGAGAAGTAAAGAAGTAACGGACATTAGTAAATGTGCTACACATAACATTAATTGTCGCTTGGCTGTCCTCTAGAATGTTTATGGTCTAGCTGGTTAGAACACAAGTCCACTTGGCACCTTCAGTAATGCATTAGTTTCGATCTGAAAGACCGAATCGTTGTCATTGAGATTGAAGCTACCTTCTGCGTAAGCATTACAACCCGCTTCTATTCCTATTTCATCTTTCCTTTGCCAATGTAGATAAGCAGATATTGTAGAGAATATAAAGAATATTCGAACAATCACTTCCTGTGCTTTTATTCTCTACTAAAGGACCCGTCCACGCTTCACTGTGGCTGATACATAGATAATACTACTGACATCTATATGATTTCTATTAGTTGGATTAAAACTATTAGTTATTGAGTTGTGTTAGTTTACAAAAAAATGGATCATAAAGCATTTCGTGTGTTTATAAAGCATTTGGCTTTTTGGGGAAAATACTGTTGAATTTGGGCTCAGGGAAATCCACCGTTGAAAAGATATTTGCTAAGCTGGAAACAGGCGAAATGAGCAAAGTAGGTGCCTCGCAAGTTCATAATCCAACAAAAACAACGAATAACTGATTCTGAGAAGTGTTTAAGTGCTCTCTAATCGGAATAAAGCCGAAATTTTTCGTCAGTGATAGAAACATAGCTCCATCATTTCCCACTGGAGTCCAATCGACAGTCAATGTAGTGGACTGCACATGATGGACCTTATGAACCGGTTCTCAGGCGTGGAAAAACGAAAAAGTCGATGGGAAAGGTTATGACATCAGTCCTTTGGGATGCACGTGGTATAATACATACTCAACGACTGATTACTCAGCCAGTTATAATCTATATCAATGCGTATTTGGTTGCAGTTCTTTTCTTCTACTCCAAATATTTAGCAATTGTATTATTTTTGAGAAGACTCTGTTTATATATATTCAAATATTCCCACAAACATGAATTTTGAACAAATGCTTATGATGCTTTGTCCTTACCCTGGTTCTAAGCTACCTCTCCACCAATTTTCAGCCAAATCGGTCAAGCCGTTTTCATGTTATGTCGTGACAACGTTTATATGGGAAAATGGAATTGTCGTCTTACTCTATCTTACTCGCAATTTTTCCTTATTTGCTCACCGTTTAGACCTACCCTGGACTACGACAAATATTTTAAAACCAAAATCAGCTCAATCGGCCCAGCCGTTCTCGAGTTTTAATCAGACTAACGAACAACAATTCATTTTTATTTATATAGATATCGCATTTATAGACTTTCAAATGAAAAATGTACAAAATGGTCGCCGCAGATTGTCATAATACAGTTAAATCTTTTGTTATTTTTTCGGCTAATTTTATACTAGTTCCAAGAGGAATATATGAATACATATTTTTTAGCTATATTCGTGGTTTTTTTTTTTTTCTCAAAGCTTGATCACTTATTTATGAAAAAACATGTAAAATAGTGTTATCGAAAACATTACCCATATGCAGCTACAACATTTTCTCACCTTTCTGGAAATATGCAGAAATTTGTGGACTACATCCCAAAAGAACTGCGCTGGCTTCACTCCCTCGAAATGGTATGTGACTTTGCTAACAAGATAACACAGTTTCAAACCCATGACTTACGCAACAGTGCCAGCACGCTCACTACGTTTCTATCTAACGCAATGTCTCTCGCTCTCGCTCTCTCTTTAGTATATCTTAAAACACATGTAACGACTATATTAAGTTTATGGGAAGAAAAATACGCCGTTTTCTCTCAAACACCCAATTGTTTAATGGATGTGAAAATGTTTTTGTTTGCAAGATGAGCGATAAAAGGGCGGATGAAAGGAGCGCAAAGTGCCAAGTGGCAAAGGGTTCTTCAGCTTTTAATAAAGTTATAGCGGCAACCGAAAAGAAGCTTTTCTTATCTAACAGCATAAGATATTCCGTTGCGCCCGCAGGGAATTGTTAACGGAAATTGGCTGTCATTTTTCTCAACAAAACACTTTTTGCGCATCGCTTTTGCCAACAACAACAACAACACGCCAAAGCAATTTGCGCCGTTATTTCCGCCAACAAAAACGCAAATTTGCGCTAATAGCAACACACGTCCAACGATTTGCTAACGAAATAAACGTACCGTTAGACAAATATTGCGTTTCCGCTAATATAACGGTGGAAGGTATGTGGCAAATTAGTCACAAGAAAGAGTTGCCTTCAAATGGTATGCTAATAACGGTTATTAAACGATTCTTTTTTTAAATCAGTCTGCTACATATGTGGATGTGTGTATTTTTGGGTGTATGTGTGCGACATTTAATTTTTATTTGCAACATTTCTTACGCCAATGCAAACTAATATTGCGCACTTAAAAATAGCCAACACTAAGTGGCAATTGCTGATATATGTAGATATGTATGTGTTTATATGTATGTAGTATGCCATATAAATTGCCAACTGTAATGCAGCTATTAAATGTGGGTCAAATATAATTGGCTTTTATGCAGTGAAATGGAATAAGTAACATTAAAACATTCAGCATTTATATTTCAATTAAAAGCGCTGGAGTTGCAAAATTGAAAATTTATGCATTCATGCGTATGCATATTTCAGCAAATAAATACACAAATACACGCACACACACATGCAACACGCAAGCAGTGCAGCAAACCTCAGCCAGTTAGACGGTGAACAGTGCCTAGGCAAGCAATAAACCATAAGGCCCAACAACAGCCCGGCAAGCACGATATACATGTGTGTGTGTGTGTGCGTGCAATTGCTGCAGGATACCACATGCTTGTATGTGTGTTTGCATGTGTATTTATTACAACCGAAAAGCAAGCCAAAAATCAAACACTCCCACAAGCACTCTGGCACACACACACACACACACACGTGAGCGTAATCGATACGATTGATTGCAATAAAATCAACTCGTTGGCTGTGTGGCTGACTAAGCGCACAGTTAGACCCTGCGCTCTTAAATTTATATATATGTATGTATGTTCTCCAAACGTTTGCTTGTTGCTAGCAAAGCTGGAAGTTGGTGCAATTTTTAGCCTTTCTAACATACAAGCATATATAGAGACGCATACATGTATACATATGTATATGCAGATGCATACAGATATTAGAAATTGTATGGTGTTGTGCAAAATTTTAGCAGCTATAAAATTTCCAAAAGCCACAAAATCATTTTAGGAACTTTTAAACTCCTATTTATTTACAGGGTGCACCATTTATTAACTCGTTAGGTATGCACTGAATAGTTTTGAAAGAAAAAGCACCTCATTATACATTATTTAAAATATTTATACCCTGAAAAGGAATATGAAACTATAAAGCCTATATTTTAATCTTCAACGTGACGAACTGAACCGATTTAGTCCATCTATCTGACGGTCTGTGTGTATAAACGCGCACTAGTCCCTTTGTTTTTCAGATATGGACCTGCTAATTCCCACGCGCCGTTTTATCCTTAAGAAGCTACTTTTTTTTATCAGAATCGATGTTATAGGACCACTAAAGCATATAGCTGTCATATAAATTGTCCGATCCAACTCAAGTCTTTGTATGGAAAACTTTGTATTTGACTAGCAATCTGCATGAAATTTGGTACAAGTTATTATCTAAGCCGTCGCTATAATCTGTGAAGAAATTGTTCAGATCGCATCACCTTAACATATAGCTGCCATACAAACTAATCGACTAAGCTGAAGTTCTTGTATGGAAGACTTTTTTATTTGACAAGGTATCGACCCGTAATTTGGCAGAGTCTACTATCTCAAATATCGCTACAATCTCCAGAGAAATTGTTTTAGTCGGACAACTATAGCATATTGCTGCCATACAAACTGCTCAATCGAAATTAAGAAAAATATTGAATCAAATTTTTTTTTTTGTAAAATTAAAAAAAAGAAAGAAATATAAATAATTAAATTAAATAATAATATATATTTTTGAAACGAAAATATTTTAAATACCCTGTAGTATTATCTTCGATTTAGATAAGAGTTTTTTTCAATTATAGTTTTCACATCAGAAGTGGTCCAAAGAAAAAGTCGCGATTTTAATTGGATTTTTGCATTTGGTATTTCAAGATATTGCAGCATTGGTGATACAATTTTGTTAGGTGTCGTTTTTTTAGTACAATGGGCACATGTGATATGTAAATGAAAATATATTTAGATGAAGAGCCAAGGCGTTATAATCAATTTATAATTTAATTATATATTTTTTATGTTTATTATATGCTGGCCAAAATAATAGGCGACTTTAAATTTAGTTTCTTTATAAAAACCATGAGCGCCAATATTTTATTCAAGAAAATTCATAGAGGGATAAAGGCCCCTGTGTGATATGTTATCGGTCGACGAATCAATGATAAAATATTATGGTCACCATTGCCAAAGATTTGGTTACAAAAACTGGGTGGCAGCAAGTTCTGATGGTTATTGTTATGCCTTTGATGTATATTGCGGAAAACCCCTTGTGAGCTCAAAAGAACCTCTTGGGCATAGAGTTGTCAAATCACTGTTGTTGAAAATGGCTGCTTAACCTGAGGAACATACAATTTATTTCGACAATTTGTTTACAAATTGTGATTTACTGCGAGAATTAAAACAAACTGGGTACAAAGCAACTGAAACAATGCGTGAAAATAGAACTAAAAGTTGTAATTTACGTTCGGTGAAAGACTTAAGAAATTCAAATAGAGGTGCATGTGACTACAGGTTAATACCAATAATGAACTATTGGTGGTAATATACTGTGTATTACAATTGAACCTATGGGTTAGGTAAAACGCTGGTGTTCGCAGAATAAGCAGAAAATGGATGTGAATATACCACACTTATTTCAAAACTATAATAAGGGCATGGGTGGTGTTGATGAAATGGACGGTTCTATCTCATTATACCGCGTTGGTATTCGTGGTAAAAAATGGTGGTGGGTTATCTTCACATACGTGATTGATATGAGCATATCTAACGCAAGGCGTCTACATGCTTTAGTGGGAAAATAAGTTTGACCAATTAGATTTCAGCAAACATATTGCTCGAAGCTACCTGAAGTGTCGCGAAAACACCAAAACCCGTCCATCCGGTTCTATTGTACCAGGTCCGAACGGGAATAATGGACATAAAACTGGGAAGCTACCCAAGCAGTTAAGGTGTGTTTTGTGTCATCAGCGTACAAAATGGCAATGTACTAGATGCCAAAAATCGTTATGCATTGACAAAGATTGTTTTAAGAATTATCACTCATAAGTGCCCGCTGTACTAAATAAAGTACACCCTCAAAAGTTAACTCTTCAACTTTTTTCGTTAATTTTAACTACTGAACTTGTTTACAATGGTTATTATGTTTACATTAATAAAAACGAATATAATAAAATTGCAATGGTTTTGGTTTGGGCGTAAATGGGTTAATTCGATCGGAAGAGGAGGTCTAGCGAGTGGTATTTTTTCAATCTTCTGCGTTGTAAACTATTGCCTAACAGTTGATTCGCAAATATATTTTCATGTTGTTCCAATCGGAAGAGGTACTGCCTGCAGAATTCTTCGATTGTTTCCTTTACCATGAACAAATTTAGATCCAGGTGGGATCTCACATAGAAAGGATCAAGTGACTGCCTTGTTTGATTATAACGGTAACGATGACAATTTCTTAACGAATAATTGCCTCGAACTCACCTATGCTCTACTGCTCGTATGCCACCTCTCAAATTGCCTCATAGGCAGAAGTTAGTATATTTAAAATCTCGAGAAGCGTTCTGTAGGTCTTTCGTTGATTCGGAGGAACACACCATCTCCCTGCACAGCGTAGCACATATACTAGTAGCTTTGATATTCATGCATGTAAAAGTAACAGAAGAATTTCCTTACATTCTGCCACTATTAACATATCTTTCAAAAGTTCTTACAACTTTCCTGTGATTGTTCTGGGTTGACGGTACCTTACGAAGCTAGAATTACAATGGAACATTTAAGTAATAAAATCTTTTAAATGAAATTTTAGTTATTACTGAAATAGATCACTATTTTGTTTAAAAATACTGTTTGGGATATTTCGCTATAGGCCAATAATAACGCCTAAGCTAACCAAATAATGATAGTAAATAATAATAAGTCACAAAGTTGAGATAAATACAGCCTCATCAAACACGATCTATCCGTTCTTATATTTTTGATTTTTTATTTTGGATTTTCTCAACGGTTTTTATCAGAATGCTTAAGACTTTACTAGATGTGCCAAAATACATATGTATGTCGCTCCAGCAGAAAAGTCTAAGAGCATTCTAAGCTCTTTTTCCACCTTCGATATTAACATTTTTTTTAATTCTATGTAAATTAAGTTACGCTCGTGAGCCACGCGTTGACCAGCTCTGGTGTTTAGTGAAACCAGATTGAGTGTCCTTCCGGATGCAAATTTCAAAACATTCTGCGGCCTCACTATGTTGGCGACTCCAAATGTCTTAAGCGAGGACTTGCTAGTGCAAGACAATTGCACGAGAGATGCTACAATGTTTTCCTAATGCTTTGCTCTTGGCATTTCATGCATTCATCTCGCTCTGTCAAACCCATTCTGCAGGCATGTGCCGTCACCAGACTGTGACCAGTCTGTATTCCAATCATGTTCTTACTGTTGTGTTTATCAGGAATGAGTAGGAACTTGTGTATTTTTGATTTACAGCTTTGCACGTGACTTTTGGAGTCTTGCACCAGCTATATGATTCCATCGAATTTTAAACTTCCCTCCCATGTTCTTGTCCAGATCGGCATAAAGACACTGCATGAACTTACCAATTTCGGATGACAGCCGTACACGACTCTTAGCAATATCGTACCCTTTGTGACCTGAAACCCAGTAGAAATGAATCGAATGTGTCTGGCGACACTCTGCTGTCCTGCTTTCCAAGACAATTATGACTGATATGTGATAGTAGGTTACTGCTTTAATTGCTACTTGGCTGTTCACTTAGATTTAAACTCGAGAGTTGACTTCTTATGAATTAGTGGCTAGCTTCACTGCTTTCCTAAAAGCAAAAACCTCTACTGGAATTATTCAGCAATTACCACTTCTGATAGTATATCCCCTATGAATTAATCTGGACAGATAAGATTTTTTTTTCATTTTATAATTTCAAGTATTTGTATTATGATATTTTTCTAGCAGTAAATATATAATTTTATATATATTTTTTGTGTTGCTAATTTTCCTCAATACTGTTCGTATAAAAAAATGTTGTGCAATAAAATTTTCAGGCCTTATAGCCTTTAGCACTCATTCAGCTGTAGTGAATGATAGCTGAATAAAGTGCTTATAAAATTCTTTATGAAGTTGCTCACTAAAATTTTCTAATACACACGTATGTTTTACACACTTATACATATCTAGTATTTGTTTAAGCTATATACGAGACACACAAACAAAAAAATCGTTCCTTCATATTTTGTATGCCAGAGCGGTTAGAACTAAATAAATACACACAAACTTATGTGTATATTTGCCTTTAAAACACGAGTAAATATAAATATTTGGTGCAGTTTGATAAATCGAAATAAATGGCCATAGATGCATATTTTCTTGCTTCCACTTTGGTAGAATTTGTTATTTATTTAACAATTTATTTGTAGAAAACTGATAGACTGATGGAGTGTAGAAATTTAAAAATCGCCGTAACATTTTTGGCAATTTGAATGATTTGATCGATTTTCATTTTCAAAATTGTTCAGTTTTTGTTGTTTTTGTAGTTATATTAAATTTATAAATATATAATAAATTTATATACATTACTTTGTATGAATAATTTTCAGGGTAGTTTTTTGTGTAAAAATAACATCATTATCAGTCTATTTTTTGCCGGTAACACATGAAACTCACGCATTTTCACACGATTATGTTCTTTTATTTAATATCAGAGATATAGTATCTCCTTTAAATGCCTGCTTGCGAAGGGCTACAAGAATGTAATTCTCGCTATGCTTGCATTGAATACTATAAAATGATTCTACTTTGCGTAAGGTTACTGCAGCCAGTTTACTAAACATCATAGATGGCAACGCTGACAATATACATTCTTAGAAAATATTGCCTACTATCTCGATTGTATTTTTTCCCTTCTAAAGTGAATATTTTATCATAACGAGAAATTCCATTTCAAATGTATACACGCGTCTTTTAAAGGTTAGAGCTAACTAAAGATCGTATAAATTTAATTGTAGTAACGCCAGGTTGTGAGTTTCTAAATGACCTGTTATTAGTTGAAAGGAATTCAGACATATTTTCATCTATAATTTGCCCTCGGGTAAGTCTTATTTCCACATACCAGGTTGTTCAATAAGTTTTGTCGTTTGATAAGAAAACACACAATTTTATGATTCAAAATACACTTCATTATTCAGTATAATCTCCCTGAACACTAATATACTTGCTTCAACGATCCTCCAATCTGTGGATCCCATCCCTGAAGTGAGGAGTCTGCAAAATACGCTTCAACAGCCGTTAAGACCTCTTCATTTGATGAAAAACGCTTGCCACGCATTAATTTTTTGAGTTCTGGAAACATATGGAAGTAGCTGGGGGTCAAATCTGGTGAATATGGTGGATCCTCCAACAATTCGAACTTTAATTCATTGATTTTTGCCATTGTCAAAATGCTCTTGTGACACGGTGCGTTGTCTTGATGAAAAGATGTTTTTCTTCTTTAAACCAAGTCTTTTTTCATGATTTTTTTCTTTAACTGGTTCAAAAAGTTGCAATATTATTCAGAATTAATGGTTTTATCAGTTTGCAAGTAATTCACCAACAAAATTCCTCTCGCATCCACCAAAAACTTAAGCCATAACCTTCTTGGCCGATTCCCGGACATGAACTCGTTTCGAAGCCGAACAAACAGCTTCACACCACTCCTTAGCCTCTTGTTTTGATTCAGGATCATGGTGATAGACCCAAGTCTCATCCATAGTGTTGAATCGACGCACAAAATCCACTTTAACAATTTTAAAACGCTCCAAATGTTGCTGAGAAAGTCGCAATCGAATGTGTTTTTGCCCCATTATTAGCGAATGCGCCACCCATTATGCACACAACTTTCTAAAACCCAAAATTTCACTTAAAATATGGCTCGCACTGCCTAATGAGATGTGTAGAGCCTCTACTAGATATATCTCTCAGTCAATCGACAATCTTCCAAAACCATATCTATCCTGTATTTGGGCTATGATTTCTGGTGTTGATGCGCTTTCTGGGCGTTTAAATTCAGCAATCCATCTTTCAACTGTTCTAATTGTAGGTGAACAATCATTATACACTTTTAACATGCGTTCGTGAATTTCTGTTGGTGCTACACCTTCCAAAAATAAGAATTTTACCACAGCACGATATTCACTTTTTCCATTGTAAAAAATACTGTAACGCGGCGACACTAAATACGTTCATATGAATAGTGTACCAACAAAACATAGTAGCAACGCCCTCTCTTATCGAACGCCAAACTTATTGAACAACCTCGTACAACTTGTTGTTAATTTATGTAGCTGCAGGCTATTTTTTAGTCTAATTGGTCCTGGCTATGGTTCAACGATTTGTTTGTGCTTCTTAAATGAATAAATTATAAAGTATGCATATTTTCTTTAAAGATATTCTATGGAAAGTGTGAGCTTTCTCTACTTTAGTGTAGTGCACTATAAAGTTAAAATGAAATAAATATTGTTCTTAAGGAAATTTTTATAAAAATATTTAATTTCATTGGAACAACAAAACATGATAAATTTGGCAGCACCGAAACTATAATACTCTTTACAAATAAACATTTGCCGCGCAACTTGTTTTAATCGGTCAGTATACATATATGGCAACTATAAATTATAGTGGTCCGATCTGAATAATTTCCTTAGAGATTGTAGCGCTGTCTTGGATAAATATTCATGACAAAGTTCCTGAAGATATCTCGTTAAGAAAAAATCTTTCAATAAAAGGACATAATTTTGATTGGTCGGTTTGTATGACAGCTACATGATATAGTGGTTCGATTCGAATAACTCCTTCACTTGTTATAGTTCTGCCTAGAACAATGATCCATGACAAATTTCGTGAAAATATCTAGTCTAACGAAAAATGCTTCCATACGAGTACAAGAACTTGAAACTGATCGATCGTTCGTATGACAGCTATATGCTGAATTGATCCAACCATGGCACTTCTGAGAAATTAGTAGTTGTTAAGAAGAAAAGAGCGGGTGCTAAATTTCAGATCGATATCTCAAAAACTGAGGGACTTGTTCGCGTATATATAGACCGCCGAAAATGACGAAATAGACTCAGCGCGTCACGTTGATCGTTTATAAACCTTGTTGGGTCTTCGACGTTTCCTGCTGAGTGTGACGGACTCCATGGCAAACTTAATAATATACCCTGTGGAAGGCACAAAGTGTGTATCTATTTCACTAAACACCAAAAACCCAAAAAAAGGTTGGTGTTAACATATATGTATATTAGTGTGGATCAAAAAAAAAAAAAATTTTTTTTTTTTCGTTTGGTACTCTGAAAAATAGGTTCATAGACACCTCTAAGAAAGCCTCCCCAAGCATGGGTTCTTAATTGTAACGGGAAGGAGGACCTTCTTCTTACAGTTTTCTATTTTTTCTTATGATCAGATAGAAAAATTTATATCTCGCTTCCAACAACTTGAAAAAATATCTTGTTCCTTAGATTTTGTAGGAAATTGAATGCTCTACAAAAAGGTCTCCTACGAGTTTTTGGTAAACCCAAAAACGGTTATAAAGATATAAACGCTTGAAGTTTGATTATTTTTGGGAAATTTTTTTTATTTCTTATGAATTTTATAACTCAATGAAAAAAAAATCATTATGAATGATGAAACTCATAGGTTTTTGGAGAGGCTTTCTTAGAGGTGTCTAGAAACCTATTTTTCAGAGTACCAAACGAAAAAAAAATATGTTTTTTTTGATCCACCCTAATGTACATATATTTGTAACAAACTCCTTTTCAGTGTTCAGTTTTTAAATGGTTATATGTCTTTGAAGAATTTTCAACCGTTTAAACCTACAACAACAAGTAGAATATTTTAACCATTTTACATTCACTGTTATTTACATTTTTGTAAGCGTTTTAAAGTGACCGCCCAGAAAATTACACGCCCAAGTGAAGCGGGCGTCAAAGGCGTGTGTAAGCCGCGCCATAAATCGCCGACAGAGGGCGTTGCAATTGCCACATGCAACAAATTTAATATTTAATGCCACCAAAACCAGCAAAAAATGCCACAAATAATGGCCGTGTGTGTGCTAAAGCGAGTAAGCTGGCGCAACACTGCGATTATAACGGTAATAAAAGCCTTGGTTGACTGTGGCAAATGGTAAATAAATAGATTTTCGTTTATTAACGAATTTGCATAAGTTGCAAAACGAACACGCCCGACGCCGGCAGCGCACTCGTTTGGATTTCAGCGCACAACAGGGGAGGACATAGCAAGGCATGACATAGGATGGCATGACATAGCACAGTATCGCCTGGCATCACATCGCATTCCATTCCATTTCGTTTTGTTTTATTTGCGCGGCCAAATGACAGGCTTTGTATACGGTAAATTGCCACAAATTGCCGATAAGCACGTTGAGCCATTCAATCACCCATTTTCCGCGCCACATCACACACTCAGACATACACACACACCCACGCACACATGCAGATATTAACTGTAATTGCGTGTGTGTGTGTTGGCAGCGCTGTAAATCAGCAAACACTTTTCATCAATTTATTTACACGCAAATGCGCACATTTCACATGTATTGTTAATTGTTGCATGCCACATGCCACGCGCAACACACATCGCGAACTTCAATTGTGTGGCATGTAAATGTTATTTGTATTTATTTGTGCGCTTTTATGGCCTTCGTGCGCGCTCGTATGTAGTCGTGTGTGTGTGTCTTCACCTCATTTGCTCGTGTGATTTGCGCATTTTTGAGTGTGGCAACAGTCGGCCAAATGACTTTCGTGCCTAATATTGGTTTTCTGCCGCAGCGCACATTTGTTGCAAGTGTTTGCTAAGTGCCACAGCATATTATTTGCGCAAATTTATTTTATTCATGTGACAGTTTGCATGTTTTCCGTTACTTTTAACATGACAGTCACAATAACAACAACAGATTTTTATTCGTGTTTTAGTCATTCAAAATGTCGACACAGTGGAATTGCCTGTAATTTAGTATTCGGTTTAGTAAATAAATAACGGTAATGTTTTTGTTCGCAAAAAATTTATTTTTTTTAATAGAGGGGCTTTTAGTGCCTATAATTACAAATTCATTCATTTTTATGCTCTTTTTCGCTCATATTTTATTTAACAACAACAACACTAGCTCAATATTAGGCACACAATTAAAGCGATTTCCCACGTGCTTTACAGAAATTGTTTTTATTCAGCAACACATGAAGATAAAATTGACTGACAGCTACCCTTTTTTTATAGTAGGAGGAAGCATCGAAAGCCGGAGTGCGGAACTTTAATCCGCTAAACCTAACATACTACCAACTCTCCCACAGAACCACCAGATAAGGTATTACTTCATGGAAGTGACAAGACATTTTACATCTCCTCTATAGCACGGACGGACTGACGCATATTCTGCTGTAGCTGTCTTAATATTGTCGTGATGGAAGTTGCCGCTTCGCAAACAGCTTTCCACTTCTCAGAGGACTGACACATAAGTGCATTCAAACTTTCCACCGTTAAACTATCGCCTAGTGCTGTTTCTAACTTTTCCCTTATGTTTAGAAACCGACTACAATGTCAAAACACGTGTTCAGAGTCTTCTATTTACTTCGTACACATCGAACAATACGGACTGACGTCATTTTGAAATTTGTATAAATAGCCTCTGAAGCACCCATGCCCGCTCAATATTTGGGTCAGGTGGAAATCCAAGTCGCCATGTTATCTACTTATTCACGTATGGATGTCAGGTATATGTCAAGTAGATGTAAGGCTGTGGGTCCACCGTCTTTTAGTTCAGGTTTGCCACCGTTGCTGCCATATAGTTATGCTCTTTTTTCTCTCTTCTCTCTTTTGAATTTCTGTAATTGGCGCTGATAGTTCATATGATCTCGTGAACTCGCCTCTCTGGATGTCTATGGTCGGCATACAAGCTAGAACTTCAGCTGCTTCGACAGAAATAGTTCGGAAAGCACTTGTTACTCCCATAGCTGTGAGTCTATGCACAGCATTTATTGGTCTGACATAGCCTTTTATGTTTAGTGCCTGTATCCATACTGGAGCTGCATATCGTATAACTGAGTTTATCACTTTTGCGATTAGAATTTGACGGCTGGAGCGCACACAGCCTCTATTTGCCATCATTCTTGATGAGACATTATGAATCTTATTTGCTTTATTTGCAATTCTTGCCAAGTACTGCTTAAATTTCTGTTTGGAGTTCAATATGGCAGCTACCCTAAAGGCAATGCTTTGTAATTTCACTTGCATCCTGTGCTCATAAATGACTTTATAAGACATTTTCTTCCAAAAGAAATCCCGAAATCGGTGAGAATTATTTTGTTATATTCATATATTGATCTGATAAGGTGTTTTAAGCCCTCGACAAAATCTAAAATCTCTAATCTGTTCTCTATTCTCTGTTGTAAAATCTATTAGAATACTGTCTAAGGCGAACCATCCGCTCATTTTGGGTACTCACTACAGCTCCTTTGTTGTTTTTTTTTTGGAAAAACTCGAGCTTATTATTATTATCAGAATCGCCACTCAACTAGATACATCGACTATAGCCCTTCTTTAAATTTCTACCATTTTTTTTGTAGTACAACCAAAATTTGGTTTTAAAATAGGCCCAAGTCTCGGCAGTTACCTCTTCATTGTCACTAAATTTTATGCGGAAAACGTTCTCTTGAGAACTGGAAAAAGAAAAAGGCGCTGTGGGTCATGTTTAGTGAATGCGTAAGCAACTCGAAGCCACCGACAAGCAACTTTGAGATCGCAACAACTTATTTTTCAAATTGATCGGTTTCACCCCGAGTTTATTTTAGACGTGTGGTTTTCAAAGAAGTCGTAGTTATTTCAAAGACAATGCTTCGCTGCGTCCGATATTCGGTCCACATAATCAGTCAGTAGTTTCAGCAACTATGGTTTGGTTGCCCACGTTTACTTTAAGGGATAATAGACATCTTCAGAGTACCGAAGACACTATTGCTGGTGTGGAGTAAAAGAAGTGCCGAATGAGTTCACCCACCATCGCGCGTGGAGTTTTCATTCACTTTATGGTAAATTTTGCGGAGGGGTTCTCAGTCTGCGGGCTCTTAAAATTCAACTCGTGCAAGAATTGAAGCCGAAGACCACCTAAATAGCGGCGTCGCAGGTTTGGTGAATGGGCTCAAAACAATTTGGCCACCGACCCCGATTTTCACAAGAAAGTTCTATTAAGTGATAATAGAATTATTAAGGAGTTAAATGGGTTTCCTTGGGTAAAAAAAGCATTTTTCCAACATTTTTTTTCTCATATAAAAAGTTAAATATTTTATAAGAATATTTTATTGTTACAAACATACACATACAAAGAATTTCTAAAACTTTTGGTTACAATTATTTTTAACTTGGCCATTGCAAAGCCATTTCCGGTGATCCTTCGTAAGCAAGATGCGACCGCGTTGGCAGGATAACTCCTTACAGGATCATCTAAAGCCTTTTAGGTTAAACCATAACTTAAAACTTGGACGAAGGAAAACAAAACTGGAAATTGGAAAATTAAAATTTCAATGAAAAATTCGCGTCAATTTTTTTAAATAGTTGTATTCGTAAAGAAATTCCTCTATCCAAGTCTTTAAGAATTGTATCTCAAAGACCTGTGTAAAATTTCACGGCGATCGGTTGAGTAGTTTTCGAGAAATCTTGCCTTAAAGACGGCGCACTTAGCCTAGCTAGCCTCGAGCGCATAACTTCTCAAGGCTGTATCTCTGAAAGTATTGGTAGAATTAACTTAAAAATTTAGGACATTATTCTAGAGAGATGAAAAAAAATTGATTTTTTTAAACCCGTAAACCCGTGTAACCCTTAAGTTGAGTTGAGTTGAGTGTAGTTGAGTTGAATGTAGTTCAGTTGAGTTGACATCCTCAAAAAGTCACTGATTGGTGTGCGCTATGGGCAAAGATAAGCGTTGCTCAATATTTCTTCAAAAATTTAACCGATCAATGGGCAAAGCTAAATTGCTTTGATTAGTGACTTTTTCATACCTGAATTGATGGATATTGACGTTGGCGATTTTTGGTTCCAACAAGACGGTGCTACATTCCCTACCGCCAACGAAACAATATTTTTATTGCAGGATACTCCTTTTTTGAGCTCCTGAGATCGCTGACACATATTACTAAAGATTCGATTATGGTGATCATGAGTTATCAGATGGTAGCAAAAGTAAGTCATTAAACAATCCATTGAAAACCGGCGTCATGCGAGTAATCCGTCCATTTCTGTTAATGACGATAACATCGAAAAAGTTAAAGAAACAGTGCTTTAAATCAGAGAGATTCAGATTATCTGAATATTTCTCATGGAGCGACTCAACGCTGCCATAAGACGGGTGTCATTGCTGGACTCATAGTAAAATACCACTACGTAGCTGAGGATCCTACAGTCGTCGAACGTATTATTATTGGTGACGAGACGTGGAGTTAAATAAATTCGAGTAGCACGTCGAAACTGTTAAAATTCGCTGATGGCACGGAAAGTCATTCCAGCCGAGGCTTATAACAAGAGTATGGATATAAGGGCTATAAGTTGGCAAGCTTATATTGACTCAGAAGCCTATTTAAATGACGTTAATACCTGAAAATTTTTTTTGTCAGTCCGGTTCAAATTTGATCGGATGGTAAATCTATTACACCAAGTATAGAACTTTAACATGGGATTCGTTAAGACTCTGACTTCAGCAAGGTATTTAGCATTCATCATATGTTGTTTGTTTACAGTTTTCAATACCCAGTACCTCAGCTTGAAGAAAAAAAACAGTTCAGGACTCACTTTTTTTGCCACGACAGACAATTAGTGTACCTGACTTGGTTGCTTAAATCATGTTTGCACTGCAATCTTTCTCTGAAAGTTCAAAAAACTTAATTTCATTTCCGAATTAAATATGAATGCATTCGCTGACGCCCCAAATTGTAGACAGTCAGTGACCTGTGAATTGCGTGTTACCATTCGACTACCTGATAATTGGTATTGTTATTGTTATTGTTTATGCCAAACACCTGCACCGATTCGCAAACACTTGTCTGCTGGTGTAAATATCCTTTTCTTGTTTTTCGCTTTTTTGCTGCGCTTGGAGTAACAACGGCAAATTATTGTAATGCTAGGCGAGTGCATATGCAAACACTCACACACGCACACAAACACATCGTCATGTGTCTCACCTATAAATGTATATATTAACGCCCATTAAAATACATATTTTCCTTACAACCGGTTTTTTGCGAAGTTTCGAGTGCACAAATGAACGGGCAATTTTCGGTGCCCGCATTGTCCTGCCCGAAGGACCAAGCGCTGAGCGTATAAGCAAATTTGTTGCATGCTGCCATATCAATTCATGCAGGCCAATGCACAATAGCTGGCCCAGCGACCTCTCCACTGCCACACATTGTCATATTGATTGTCCACATATATGTGTGGTATAATCATGGATGTGTGTGTTGTAACTGTGTATAATTGTCATGTGTGAGTGTTGTATGTGTGTTACGCTCATGTGTGTGTGTTATGGTCATATATATGTGTGTAAGTGGGTTAATTGCTTTATGAGCACACGAAATTTTCGAGTTCAACAACTGTGTTCGCTGCCATATGCATGTACATATGTCTGGTTGTGCGTGCGGCTCACGGGCCGGCAATTTATCGGCAGCCAGCTGAACGATAGCTAACTGTTCGCAAAATTACCATTCTTTAGCAGCTGCAGCTCGTTATAGTTGAGAGTGTAATTGCAGGTGCACAATAACATAATATTTGCACAATTGAAGAATGGCTGAGGCGGCGCGGCAGTTGGTCAACACCTTGTCTCGGTTCGCTGATTTCGCTCGCATGGAAATGGGAGACATATTTACTTATTTACTCAAATGTCGATAAAAATTACAAAAGTGACAAAAAAATTAAAAAACAAAGCTTGTAAGTTTTTCTGGCTTGAACACGACAAATGTCGCAGTTGCTCTCGGATGTTTTTGGTTTGCTGAAGAAGCTGCAAAAGCTTCCACAAATTAAGCGGATTAATGAATGTTCAAATCAGTTTTTAAACATAGGTCTGTTAGGAAGTTATAGTCCAGCTTTATATCTGTATCTATGAGAGAAACCGGTTTTAGTAAAAAAAAAGTTTTGTATTGCATGCCAAGTGCAAATATGGGATTTATGAGTTAGAATGAACATATATACATAGAAAAAATTATCCCTGCAAGGCAGGACTTTTAGCTAAGTTCAGAATGTGTTGTTTATTGTCTTTATCTTATAAAATATCTTTTAAAATATTGCATCTGTCTATCCGTCTATATTTGCTGTAACTTGAGTACATTTTAATATTTTTATGAAACTTAGTACACACGTTTCTAGGCCTGATAAGACGGCCGACCACTGCCACGCCCACAAAACCTCAAGCGGAAACCTATAAAGTGTTATGACTAAGCACCAAATTATAATAAAGAACTGTAACGAGTAACGAGAGGCACTTACCTGTGGCCTAAATAATAGTATTTCTGTGTATCAAAAATGGGTTGAATTTGGTCAATACTCCCTTAGCTTACTTTCGGGTGAATTTATACCGTAGATATCGGCCGACAAGTGAATTATCTCAATAAAAATAAAAGATCCTGTTTCAGTAATAATAATGTATTTTTGTGCATAAAATGGATAAAATTGGGCAACAACTTGAACTAGACCCCATATAACAAACGTATGCCGTCCAGGCGACCTTACATCATATGATGTATGTGAGGTACCTTGATGTATCTTAGGGAACAGTTTATTAGTATGTGCCATATAAATGGTTTGTAGTACAAAAATGGATAAAATTGGGTCGATACTACCCCTACTACAACTTTGCTTCCGCCGTTTTCCAATAGATGTCTCTAGGGTCAAGCACTGGTCGATTAAATCGTTTTATATCGATCTTGGACATTTGTGTCAACACTAACCCAACGAAATATTTGTAGAGATCTGTTTGCATCCAAAATTTATTCTCAACTGAAAATGCCACTTTTTGAGCCGAATTCTCTACATTTGTGGAAAGTATTGCTTTTCTTTTTAATTCCAAGAAAAGTGCGGCTCATCGAATGCTCCCGGATACGTACAGTGAGACTGTCCTAAGTGAAAGAACATGTCGCGAATGGTTTCAACATTTTAAGAATAGTGATTATGAAGTCGAAGACCGGCATGATGGTGAAAGGGAGAAAATTTTCGAAGATGCTGAATTGGAAGCATTACTGGACCAAGATGCGTTTCACACCCAAGAGGAGTTGGCCGAATCGTTGCAAGTGACACATTTCGTATCAAAACGCTTCAAAGCCATCTTTAGGGGATGATTCAAAAACTAATGAAGAAACTGGGTTACCGATTTCACAGCATACTTTTGGAAATATAGACTATCGAAAAACCAAAAAAAAAATTTTATTTTTTTTTGAAAGTAACACTGCTTCAAAGCACAAGCAAAGTATAAAATGTTCATCGCATTGTAACTGGTGGCTTAAAAAATCAATCCAAAATGATATATCCTAAGCGAATTTTAAAGATAAAATGGTATAGAAATCTCTTTGCCTGGATTTTGATTGAACCACTAGTAGTCGACAGTATAAACCAAACATTCACTGCGCCAAGGTCATGCTCTGCAATTTTCGTGAGAATAGCTGGGGGTGGATTTACCATGAAAGCTTGATTCCAATTGTTCAGCAGCAGCCGCTTGAAACCATCACAGGAGATCGATACCGAACGCAATTGATGCGTTTGAGTTACCATATAAAAATAATATTTGCTTTTGGTGTACAAAAAACATAAAATAAATTTTACATCTATTTCGACTTAAATAACGGTATGTATGTTGAAAATATAATACGATGCAATGAAATGCAAATGAATGATATGATATGATATGGGAAAACAATTACTAATTTGTCTTGTGTCAAATAAGACGTTGTCCATCTGCCATTGTTCCGATCGATAGCACACGGTCTAGTTTTATTCGTCGCATCGGGTCATGTTCTTTTGAAAAGTCAAAAACGTGTTTGATTGATTGTTTTTTTTAAGTCGATCGTGAGTTATAGCGTCGCAAAGATGGAGCAAAATCTTTCGTCACGGATATTTTACAGTACTACCACGATAAAGATGGTCAAAGCCGCCAATAAAATGTGTGCAATATTTTGAATAACAGTTTCCATTTCCACCGCACAACGATGGTTTCAACGTTTTCGTTCCTGTAGAAATTTCAAAAATGTGCCACGCGGAAGGTTTGTCAAAATTGCGATACCAATATAATTGGTCGAAAGAGACCGGCATAGGAGCAGCCGTAGCATCGGTCAAGAGCTGGGCATGAGTCATCAATGAATTGATATGATATAAAAAAAGTTCAATTATTAATTTGTTTTTGTCAAATATATATATTACATTCAAGTCGAGTTTTTGGTCATTAAACATAGCAGCAACACATTTTCTCAAAAATATCCCCTTTACCCAACTAATTTTGTTGTGGTAATACCATTACTATTAGTAACATAAAATTTCAAAGAAAACACGGCAACAAAGCAATGATGTCTATTTAATACGATAATAATGAGCGGTCAGCTGAGTATCCATCCTTTATCAAATGCCAAGCGGGCAAAAGTCATTAGTTGAGAAGAAGAACAACAATTTGTCTATAATACATACATATATAGCTGTTTATATATGTATATAGCCACTATATATCACTAGATGTTTACACATAAACAAGCATGTTTTTCCTGATAAGCACGCTTTAAGGCGCCAAAGCATTAATAATATACGATAGCTTGTAATTAATCTTAATAAAATGATACCACAAACTAAGGAGGGTTGGGTAAACTTTGCAATTCATTCGCCTTACAATTATCGAAAGAACCACAGACATTCTTCACTCAAGTGCCACGAATTTCTAAATTGTATGCTTACTATAGTTACATGTGCTTCAAATTAATGTTTCTTAAGCAGAAAGGGTCATGAGTTTTCCTTTATTAATTGGTTGCATGTTAAATTTATATTGTCTGTAATAAATTATTTAAAGATATTTGACCACCGCCACCATGGAATTTAAAGTTTGATTAAGAGCTACAAAAACTTATGAGTATGTATTGGAGCGCAATTTGTTAAGGCAGACAGTTTTTGTTACTTACTATTTCGTTTTTAACATGTTTGCTTCATAACATGCTGTAATGTTGGTTTATTTTATATGCACACAATATTTTTTCCATCATCCTTTTCATCTTTATCGCCTGGAGATTTGCGAAATCCTTTTCCATAATGTCCTTGTGTGTGCTATGTCAGTGATCTTAAAGACTGGCTTTCGAACATATTTGAAAAACGCAATATGTCCACAGCAACAAAAAAGTCTTTTATATACTTTATTCTGCTAAGTTTCAACCACACAGTTTTTCTGATATCTCGTTATATTTTATGTAATTGTTCGGCCTTTACCTAGGCTTACAAACATGTTGTGATACAATATATGTAGTGCAGAAACCTTTAAAAATTTAAAACAAAAAATAAATAAGTTCATATTAGATTGAAACCCAACGGAAATGGAAGATAAAATAACAAGCATTAAAGAAAAAATAATTTACGGGCGAGCTGAGGTCTCGAAAAGGAAAAGGAAGTGGCGTGAGCGAACTTCTAAAGGGTTTGGAGTAGTTTACCATGATTTCCGACGAAACTACCAGCCCTGTAGAAAAAGGTTACACGGCAATATTTAAGGCAATGAAAAAAACTATAACTTTTGTACACAGATTTTTTCTACATAACCTTAAAATTTATGTGAAAAATGCGAATAACCCAATTTTTGGATTTTTTATTCTTATCTTGTACAAAAAGTTTTTTTCAGCCACGAAATTCTATATAAAATTATCATCTTACGTTCCAAGTACAGTGTATTTTTTATTTAAAATATTAATTTATTCAAAATATAATTATAATAATACAGTGTATTTTTTATTTAAAATATTATTTTTTTTTTATTCAAAATATAATTATAATAATATGATTGATTGAAATTTCTGTCGTTCTGAGTGATAACGTCGCAAACATGGAGCAAAATAAAGAGAAAATACGGCATATTTTACAGTACTACCACGATAAAGGCAAAAATGCATCTCAAGTCGCCAATAAAATTTGTGCAGTTTATGGACCCGTTACAGTTTTCATTTCCACCGCACAACGATGGTTTCAACGTTTTCGTTCCGCCACGCCCCGGAAGACCGCCAATTGGTCGAAAGAGACCGGCTTAGTAGCAGCCGTAGCATCGGTCAAGAGCTGGGCATGAGTCATCAAAAATTCATTTCAATTTCAGTAAAAAAAAAAAAAATCAATACCGTTATATAGCTATGTTACTATGGTAAATTTGCTCAGAAAACGTCAAATAAGATCAATGAAATAATTTATCGTTACCTAAAGTGCAACACAAAGTTTCATAAAAAAATCGAAAATATAACCAATATACAACCCTTTTATAACCAAAACTTTAATTTTGTTTCAATTTGGGAGGTTCCTATTATATTGTTTTTCCTTCGCCTGTAAACTTATGAAAAGTGATGTTACGTTATTTTGCATTTTAGGCGACGATATGCATGCTATGTAGAGTCGGTTATAGATAATTGTTTCATTTTCTCAAAAATATTCTCCATGACAATGGAAAAAATTGCATTTGTTTCGATCACTATTCCTGTAAAGTATCAATGGTCACATCTGAGCCTTAAATTACAATACATAACCTATAAATTCAAATTTTCGTAGCTCAAAAATCTTTGATCACTAACAATGTGTAAGAACTTGATTTGAACACGGGAAAAACCTTTCATCCCTTTTTGTCTTTTTTCATAAAAATATTTCTGTTATGAAAAATTGCTCATAAAATATATGATCTATTCAGGGTAGCTTTCGAAACGTTTTATATTATAGCATATCGATTCTAGAAGAAAAAAATTTATGAAACAATCTCGAAGCTCGATCTCGGCCTAATCTCGTGCTTAAAAGCACCTATGTAGATTAAAACAATGCGTTGATCATCGCCCCAAATAATACATGATTTTTGCAAATATTACTTGGTTCCAATTGCACAACTGGAGGCACACCTTTTCCACATTGATCGGGTTCGAGCTGGACCAATAACCTCTGCCATGCCGACACCCGATCGCAGTGCAACTCCTCACTGAACTAAGTTTTCAATTCAACCTGCTTTTACTACGAATCTCCTCAAATGACCAAACCCAATGAGCAGATAAAGGCAAATTCCAAGCACTAATTGCTACCCGTGGTACCAGATGTTGTAACTTTTGCTACCTGTTGAGCACCCATCAAATAGCTGATGACATTTGTCGCTTGAACTTCAAATGTCTTTTCATTAAAAGGAATCTCATTCAGTAGTCTTTAATATCAGTTCAAGCTGAGTATTATAGCACAATTTCTAACAAGACTATGTTGAAATTCCTAAGCAAGCCAAAAAACACTCATAGTGGAATTCCTAGACAGACAAACCAATAAAATGTCTTTTGGCCACCCAAATTAGTCTATAACAGTGGTGGCATGTTGGCAAACTAATTTTAGCTTACGCTCTATCGTTCAGTCGTTGTCGAGCCAGCAACGAATTAACATCACGCAAGACTATAGCGCCAAACCAAATATGCCCTGCAAGAAATATTTTATGATTCTAAATGTCTTTGGTGCCATGCAATGCCTTTTATGTTCCAAGCCTTTTAAAGATAATAGGGAATATATCCTTAAAAGACATTTTGTTAATTTTCATTATACTATTAATTATTTAGATTAGATGCTTAATTTTAATTCCAATTTCTCACTGGGCTACCTTTTTTTCGTGCTCACCAACATATGTAGTGACAGATCCTCTCATGCCGACCACTCGTCTATAAGTTCTTGCTACATCATCTCATTTATTAGAACCGATATGCGCCATACAAACTAATCGTTTCAACTAAAGTTCTTGTATGGAAAACAATTTCATTTGACATGATGTCTACACAAAATTTTGCACAGATTATTGGCGCAAGCACCGAACATACCTGTATTGTTCAAATTGAACTACTATAAGATATAGCTATCATATAAACTTACTAATCAAAAAGATTGTTCTTGTCTGGAAAACCTTTTTATTTAATAAGATATCTTCACGAAATTCAACATAGCCTAACATGATGAAACAATGCCAATCTTCCAAGACAAGGCTACAATCTTCCACAAAATTCTTGATTTCGGATTACTATAGCATATAGCTGTCATACGAACTAAACGTTTAAAATCAAGATAAGGATCTTTTCACACCTTTTATATTATAAGAAATGCAGCTATGAAGGTTATTATAGCTTCATTGTGGCTGCAGGTTTTTCTTGCTTTCATTTAAATATTTCATATCACAATTACATAGCTTCTCATTCAAGTACTTAAGTGATCACTATATGAATAATAAGAATAGTATAATAATATAAAGTGTATTTAATTTTCAAGTGAAACATTTTGTTATGGCATAAAATGCTTTATTTTTTTTACTAAATTTAATAACAAACAATTAATAAAGCTTAAGCATTTTTAGACACACTTCTTCAATAATAAAAAAATATTTTATGTTTTTGTTCTAGACTTGTTATTTTACCGTAATTCAAAGTAATTAATCAACAAAACACTCACGGGTGCCATGGCGCAGATTTTAATTAACTTTAATAACTCAGTCATATCAAATCTGAAGCGTCTTTTTTATATTCTTTTTGCTATAAAATACCCGAAAAAATTATTCCAAATAAAAAAGAACTAATAGGAAATATAAAACACACACATATACTCCTGCATTGTAATGCCACCAAAAACAGCTTAATTACTCAAATTAATATTTTATAATTTGCGTGACCGTTATGTGTGGCATTTGATCGCGAACATAAAGCTGAATGCACTTAATAGTTTATATTTATATTGTTGGAGTTAAATAACTGGTACAATTGGAGAAAAAAATTACTAAAATATTTATGTTATTTAAAAAATGCACGAAAAAATTTAAAATGTAGTGATGGATTCGGTTGCAAAAAATTAATAAAGCAAAAGCGTAATTAAAACAAAGCATTGCAGCTATAATTTATTAATGACTTAATGTGTGTTTGTGCCTAGAATATAAATAAAAATATAAATATATATGATTATTTGCACTGTTTACACTTTTAAGTTTGTATATTTTTCATTGGCAGCCATAATTACGGTAATCAGTATTAATTATGACATTAATAGGCAAGGCATGACACACTTATTATGATTTGTTTTCTTCTTTATACATATTTTTAAATCGTTGAGAAGCAATTGCTGTGAGAACTCTTGAATTAATAAAAAATATATATTTTTTACTATATAAACTCAGCATTTAAATTTTTGGTTGGACTTCTTCTAATCCCACCGTGAGCCCACAGAGTTAAAATTTCAACAGTTTAAAAATGGTTTATGTGCTGTGATTGATTTGATTTGAGAAGTTTTTTTTTCTAGTCGGAAATATACTTATTCCTCTAGCTTTTCTACAGTTTTACATACAACATGTACTAGTTCCGCGCTGAAGATATTTAGTTTTGGCAACAATGCTTTCAAAAGCTTGCTTAAAAGTATAATAACTTATACGATTGTTGCATTTCATACTTTCGGATTCGAAAACAAAAGTAAATAGTCAACAAAAACCACTTTATTGTTTTTCAAAATATTCTCCATTAAGATGTGTACACTTTTGCATGCGTTTGAACCAATTCTCGAAGCACTTTTCCACTCTGATTGAGGCATCTCCAAAACATGCGTTCTGAACGCTTCAACTGCCGCTTCTGGTGTCGAAAACGTTGAACTCCTAGTTTATTTTTAATGAATGGAAATAAAAAGAAGTCATTCGGTGCCAAGTCAAGCCCATACGATGATCGACCCATCAAACCGGTGCTTTGAGTGCTCAAAAATGCAGTTGTTTCAGTAGAATTGTCATGGTGAAGCGTGATCCGTCTTCGGCGACTGGTTTTCCATGATTTCTTGAAAGACAGCTGTTGTTGTATGCTCAAAATTTACTATTCTGTGTTGCTCTAGGGTACAGCTGACAGTTTTTCTAAAAAGGAGACAATCATAAAGTCCTTGGTCTGTGAACAACTTTTATTGTGTTCGACTCATCTGAACTTGAAACCCTACTGATGTTTACTTTCAAGCTCATACACATAAATCCACAATTCGTCATCTATCGAGATATCATAGACGTGTTTGGAGCTATCGTATTTTGTTAATTTTTTTCTCGATCAATTGACAGATCTTTTTTTGAGCGATTGATAAATTGTGGGGGATTCAACATAAACAATTTGTTTTGCATATGCCTATGCAATATATAAAGTTTGCTGGTCTCACCAATGCCCATAATGGTCTCAATCTCTCGTTAGGTCACATGACGATCTTGCATTAATAGTTTCCTTAACAACAACTGATTTTGAACGACCTTTACGAAATTCAGCTTGGAGTGATCTTCGACGCCAATTGGATTTACCATATCGTTGATACACCAGCTCTTGAAGGAGCTTTATCGCCAAAAATTTAATCAAATGCATCGATTCACTGATGCTGAATTAATCCACGTCAAAAGTTGTAAAACATAATAGCACGAAAATATTCGCGATAAAATTCGATTTTATGGCCAAGATGAATATTTTAAGTTACTGTGACTCTTTTGTTGAAAGAGTTTTAAAAATAGCGTCAGGAGCATCATCCATTAGCTGAAAGAGCCAACTTGAATGAGTTTCAAATAGCATAACCTAAAAATCTATATTTTTCAGAACTTCGAAAAATATAATTTTTTGAAAAATGAGTTTTATATTGGAAATCTGAGACCGCAAAAAGTTTTACTCTAACTGAAAGTGAAGTAAATTTTTAATACATTCTAAGAAGTTCTAAAACAAATAAGGAATCAGACCAAGGCTTTGAGCCATGCCATGCATCGCCAGATAGGATAGGTATTTACTATATTTTTAATGTGTTATTATTTTCGTTTTGTGTTTTTTTTTTTTGTTGGTAGATACTTAATTAAAAGTTAGTAGTACTTAAGGATATATTGACAAGAGTGACATCTACCGTATCAACTAGTTGAAAAATAATTTAAAAAAGTATATATAAAATATACTAATATACTACCACCACTGCCACGTAGCGAAAAGTAGAAAACTGGCGCGCTGTTGTTCGGCTATAATCGCGTAAATGTTTACAATTAAGAAGAAGAAGAATTTACTACCAAAAAAAATGTTTACAAAATACCAAAAAATTACCAAAAATATCTTCGAACCTTAAATACAATCATTCGCACCCAACAGCCTAACGAGTTGAACGATCATTGTTGCGAGCACTTTTAAGTGTTTATGCAGTTTTCACTTCAACTTATGCCACGTTTGTAACAAATTAATGCAAAAACCGTTATGTAAATAAATTTATACAGACACGCACACATGCACAAAGTGTATATATACGGAAGCTTTGTAAGCCAAAACTGTTTAAAAAACTTGCCACATTTAATAGCGTTTTTCGCGCGTCTCGTTTAGTGCTTGTTCGGCACTTTGATATTGTATAACTTTAACACCTTCAATAAATATTTAATTAAACATTATTTCACGTTTCAAGCTGCAGGCTGCTGCTACATTGAATTGCAGGCTTTTAACATGCTGTGAAGTGTTTTTGCATATGGACTTTTTTTTTAAATAAAATTAAATAAAAATATTTGCGGAATTTTTAGAGATACTCGGCATGTGTGGGCTACCAAGTACGGTGTTTCGCAAACGCATTCAGAATTTTATTGTTTATTAAACATAATATTTAAAACAAGCCAAAAATCTTAGAATTTATTAACTTTTTAAAGATTTGTTTAGTAATAATTTTCTTCAAACGATTTTGCAGCAAATTATGAAAACATATGGTTAATTTTATAATATTACGAATTTTGTAATATTTCATTCATTTCATTACTTATTTTCAATAAAAATTTTAAATAGGTGGCAACCCTTTTCAAAATTTTTTTCACTTTCTAAGGCCTACAATTTCGTAATACTTCTTTGTTACTTTCAATTAAAATTGTAAATAGGTGGCAACCTTACAAAAAAAATTTCCACTTTTGGAAGCCTAAAAGGTAATTTACCACATAAAATGTAATACTTGATTTATTAAATCATTTTATTTGCATATAAAATTAGAATATGTGGCAACACTACTTAAAAATATTTTTTACTGGTAGCCTTCTTTAACAACGTTAGCTTTATATGCTTTTTCAAATAATTCGTTTATCTTAATTTTTTGTTTGTAATTTGATTAAAATTTTTAAGCGGGTGGCATCACTTTTCCAAATATATATTTCAACTATAAGCTTTCCTAAAATTGTCAAACTTTTTTTAACTTAGAATTCAAACGTTTTAGTTTTTATGTTGTCACCTTTAACTCCTGCAGCCATTCGGCTAATGCTCCGACCACTAAAAGAATTTACCTTTTACTAAAAACACATGCGATTTCATAACTCTATTGTTTGAGCACCTTTTTGGTCACTGTGCGTGTATTTACATATATGTACATATGCATGTAAATAAACATATCTGATTTATTTACTCAGTTGACAACGCTGGTTTACCGCCAAACCAAAGAGCGCATAACTAAAATACCCTGTAAGAAATTGAAAGCTTTTAATTTAAGGAATTTAAGATGTCAGTTTAAGTAAAGGGTTCAATTCACAGACTAAGAATAATTGGTCTAGTGCGGTCAAATTAGACAGAAAATAAGAGTAATATAGCCGACATGTGGGTAAAAAGTACTCGAGTTCAAAAGTCAAACTAGTTTTCTCGAATTTCAATGAAACAGTGAGTTGTATCAAATGTTTACTCTAGACGAAAATTGTAGCTCTTACAATTATTCATAAAAAATTATTCAATACTTTTTTTCAAAGAGCCACTGTTTCTGAATAACCACTATTTTAACCAGATTAGTTTTAATAAAATATATTTGAAATCTCATAAAAAAACAACTCTGTGAGTTCGAGCTCCCTTTTGTGAAATAATTTGGAGAATAAAGATGAAAATGTTATATAAGGCCTTGAGGAATATTCCCATTTTTCGATATGACATGGAGGTAAATTAGTTACACTTTTAGCGCTGATGCCTGATTATGCTGCGCCAATCAGAGATTTGGCCCTCGAGTGAAGCTTAGAAGCAATTTTGTTCATATTTTCAGAACATACCAATACATGTGAGATGCGTTCAGTTAAGAGAGCAACATATTAGTTTGACATTTTAATTTTCGACCATTCAAGTTCATCATGAGTATCATTTGCTTGAGTTACTTACTTTTCTAAGAGCAGCGAAAAGTCCGAAAAAACAGGAAAAAATTTAAGAAATAATGTTAATCAAAATATTCTAAAAAACCGAAAAACAGAAAAAAGTAATATCAACTAATGTTAATGAAAATATTCCAAAATTTTCAATACTAGTTATTTTGGAAAAGAGTTGCCACCTATGTAAAAAAATGAAAATATTACAAAATTGGCATCACAACGGCCTTTAGTAAAATATTATTTTTTCAATGTAACGATATTTTTGGAAGAGTTGCCACCTATCGAAAAGTGAGAATTTTACAAAATGTGAGCCAGACGTTCGAGAAAATTATCTGAATAATTTAATATTTTTTGAAACGTTATACAGTTACGACGTCATATTCATAAACTTTATATTTTGGAAAAGTGTTGCCACCTATTTAAATTTTTTTAAATATTACTAAAGTGGCATCACGCAGATGGTCTTTCGTAAAATTTTATTTTTTCAATGAAAATATATTTTTGGAAGAGTTGCCACCTGTCGAAAAGTGAGAATTCGCTAATTGTTATACAGTTTCAACGTCACTTTCATATCCTCCCATACATTTCATTCGTCATCACCAAAAATGATGTGGGTGATGAGTGTTCCATAGGGCCCTCAGCTACATTGTTAGGCATCTCTTTTGCGACCTCTACTCGACGAACTTTTTGCAAAAGTTTCAGATGCTTCGAGACGAGCCTAGCACAAAACATTATCCGAAATAGCCTGAATCGATCTATAAGAGGTGTACAGACGCTCTGCCATATATCTGAAGCCAACACGACGGTTTTCAAGCACAGCCACTCAAAATCTGTTTGTTCGTTATACTATAAAATAGACTTCCTGAAACACTTCTGCAACATATTCAATGATTCCGTAGCCGTGGTTCCATTGGGAACTGAAATAAAATATATGATTATATATCGAAATAAAATATATAATTATTATATATATATTTTTTTAATATTCTAAAATTTTAAAAAATTCCTGAGGGGTCTCTCTATAAGTATTTATGTATGTATGTATGTTTATAAATATATATATTATATATATTTAATTGTATTTAAATATGCAAATATTGATGACAGCCATCCGGAGCATCGTTCGCACGTGCGTTTGGCTTGTAGTTGCAAATGGATTGAAAACAACAATCCTGCCACGGCTAAATGGAGCACGAACGCGACGAATTTGCACTTTAAAAATGGCAATACTGCCCCCCGCAGCAGTCCGAAAGACCGACAGAATGTTGATTTCATCACAAAGTAAATCAATTTGTTGACATGGCTCTTTGTTGAATTTTTATCGATATTTTTTAACAATTTTGCTAAATATTTTTTTTTTATTTTATCAATATCATATTTTTATTTATATATTATGACATGCCTCAGTTCAATAAAGGTATTAAAGGAGTTTACATAGTCTTTAAATGCAGCAAATAACAATATTTTGAGACAAAATTTACCATCGATATAAAACTCTTTACTCAGTTATAAATCCAAGTAAATCAATGGAGGGTTATATTGCAGGGAAGATTCGACTGATTTGTTGAAAATATTTTTTAGAGAATATACAGAAAAATTTTAGAATATTTTCATACACTTACTTAGCGATTTTGGTCAGTAGAATATGAAATCTATACCATAAAGTAAATATTTTTCACTTTTTCCTTCATGTCTCATTCCACCTCTCATTCGCCTGCGACTTTAATTTCTATATTGAACATTTATGAAACTTTAAAGCAGCTCCTGCAGCCAAGTAATAACGTGAGTGTGCATATGTATTATTAAGCATATGTGCACATAAGCTGCTCTCGTACTTATCATTTCTCTTACGATTTTCGTACAATTTTTCACAAATATCAATTTTTTTCATATTTTACTGATTTTTTCGTGTTTCTCTTTTTTGCTCGCCTTTCAGATGAATTCACGTGACGAACCGGAAAAAACCTTCAAAGTTGCCATGCCTGATAATGCTTACGCCACGGTTTATCTACGTGACGCCATGTCGGTGGAGGAATTTTTGGCCAGCGCCTGTGCTCGTCGCAATCTCAATCCGATGGAGCATTTCGTACGTGTGAAGAAGCGACGTGACATGGAGGATCACAACTACTTTGTGCCACATCGCAATGATTTGATTGAAAATTACGTAAGTAGAAAACGCAAACGCAAAAACAAAAAATGCCATAATATTTAATGTACAAAGCCGTACGGGATTATGAAGGCGAAAATAGCGAGAGAAGTTATAATAATTATTTTGAGGTCATTGAAGGACATGAAGTATTGAAAACGTTAAGAAAAAATATTTTGGAAGCCAAAAAGAAAACGGTTTGTTAACATTATGAGCCGAAAAGTATCAGCAATGGGCTTAATATTACAACTCGCTTCCAAAATGTATGACTTCCATAAACGATTTCCCGAAAAATAAAAGTTTTATGGTTAGCTATAAACTCGACTTAAAACTGTTGGGATATTTATGAAGAACTCCCAGTTATATGTAAGTTATTTGCATTTTCATATATCTTTGTACATTATTGTCAGAAGCTCTCTATCAACTCCTGCTTTAGACTTCCTCACAATTGCAGTGTATTTAAAGCAGCCATTAAGGTAACAGCAGATGATCAGCACTGCAGCTTCCTTCAGAGAAGTGACCATCTACTCCGATAGCAGGGCCACGATACTAGTCTTGAACTCATTAACAGTGCGTTCTTGGTTAGTCAAGGAGTGCCAACTTCGTTATCAATAACATTGAGTCTCTTTGTGATAAGACTGGTATGGATGCCAGGCCACAGTGACATCGCAGGCAATTGTAAAGCTGATGAGCTAGCAAGGAAAGGCACCCCAGAACCGCTACAGTAGAATGGGAGCTGATCGGTATTCTCTTGTGTTCTACCACTAAGTAGCTGGGCCTATTGGACCAATTCTAAACCACAAAATTAAACTCGAGCTTGCGGCTCAAAATTTGTTCTCTCAAATATGCGCGGTCATAGATTCCAACATCTTTGATGTACTCTCCTCTCTTTTTAGGTTTAGAGTTTTACTACTCGTGAAAAGTTATAAGTTATTTTATGTACTTCCAAAATCAATGTTCTACAAAGCTTAAGCCATTTTGCCGTCCAACAAACCTTACTTCCTTGACCTATATAAACACTAGGTCATTTATGGAATTACAAACACGAAAACTTTGGTTACTTTTGTATCGTTAAGATATTTTTTATGGACCTAATTATCGGGATTTAAAATTCGGGATCCCAAAATTTTCGGGATTCATAATTATTCTAATACTTTATCACCAACAGACTTTTTAATGGACTCTAATATCGGCATTTCAATTTCGGGATCCCGAAACTTTAGGATTACATAAAACTTTCAATAAATATCTTCAAATAATCGCTTTTGATGTTCAATTGGCTACGCAAGTCATATAATCGACAGTAGTTTTAAACTGACTCAACTTTTAAGGTTTTATATTCAATCAGCTGATATGAGTTTATCAACATAAAATATTATAATAACTCCTTTAGTATTCAAAAAAGACAGCTGTGATATATACTTATTTCACAACCCTAACCTAAATTTATTTGGCCAATATCATAATGCTTTAGTGCTCATATTTAAAGATATATTGTTCGACCCCAACCTTACTTCTGGAGACTATAAATATCAGCTTAGCTGACTTTTCGGGACTGCAATTGCAATATCGGGATCCCGAAATGTCGCAATCGGTTTTGATGTTTTGAAGATGTCATAATTAATATTAAAATTCTTCTATATAATAACAATTCAATTTTCTCTCTTGGATAAGGGTTTCAAACTTCAGTTCTACAGAAGCATTTATTTTGTTATCTCAAAGAGTAAGAATTGCTTACAAAACGAGGCATAAAACTAATATTTTATACGGCGCTTTAAAATCCTGTTTATTTTAAAAATATTTGTATATAAATTGAATAAAACCCTATATCCATATTTCGGAACTGAAGTTTCCGGATCCCGAAATCAGTTTTAAAGCTTTGAAAATTTCATAATTTAATCATGTGTGCAATCACGTTTCTGTTATAAATTCATATGAACTAAATAAATAATGATTTTTCGGGATTGTGATTTCGGGATCCCGATATTTCAAGATTCAGTTCTAAAGTTTTAAAATTCCATAATCGATGTGAAACACAGCAGAAATTTACAAATTCCAATTTCTCTTTTTGGGAGAAGGATTGCGAACTTAGTGTTGCAGATGTAATCACATTATTACTCCAAAAAAAGTATGAACGTATCAATAAGACTTGATAATAAAATAAGAAATAAAACTAATTCTGTGTGCAGTGATGTAATCATGTTTCTGTTACAAATTCCTGCGAATTTAATAAATACCGATTTTTCGTCATTGCGATTTCGGAATCCCGAAAAGTCGGAAATAAGACTAATTATATGTGTAGTGAAAAAATCACGCGTCTGTTATAAATTCATGTGACCTTAATAAATACCGATTTTTCCGGATTACAATTTCGGGATCCCGAAAAGTCTGAAATAAGACTAATTGTGTGTACAGTGATAAAATCATGGTTATATTACAAATTCATGGGAATTTAATAAATACCGATTTTTCGGAATTGCAGAATCACTAAATATCATTATCTGTTCTAAAATTTACAAGATTTCGTTCTCGATATAAAAGTTCAGCAAAAATATGCAAATTGACGGTACATTGAACCCATCAGCCGGCGGTCATCAACAAGTCAATTTGACACAAGGAATTCCATGTACGACAACCCTCCTGATAACCATACGGCATAATCACAAAGTAAACATTTGCTGGTTTGTTGTTTACAAAAACAACTATTTGCAACGCTTTCAAGAACAATAACATTGAAGCCAACAACTTCACTTCGAGTACCGACACAATGCCACGAATGAGACAAAAAGCAACCGCATACAAATAAAAACTATTGACCAGAAATAACCATAGAAGCCAAGCCAGTGACGACGACGACGATGACGGCGACTTTATCGTCAACATTATCAAGTAACTACTTTTAATGGCAAACAATGAGGCAAACAACTAAAAACAAGAAACAACACAACCAGAAGGAAGTGGCTGCGGATGTATATAGTTCTAACTACAACAAGTACAAACAAAATAAGAACGATAGCATACACTTATATATTATGTGTGTGTGTGTGCCAACATGTGCATGCAATTCAAACTTTTGTGGTCAACTTTTGCTTTAAATGCATACTTGTCTCTTTAATGGTCTCGAGGGTGGCTCAGCATATGTCTATATTTATATGTTCCCATAAATGAGTTCATGTGTGTATGTGTGCCACAATTAAAGTGAGCCACCATCATTGTTGCTGCTGCTAATATTGTCACCAATACGTCCACTCTCACTCGTTCACTTGGACGTGGGCGGGGTAGCGCGCGGTCTGCCACAAGTCAGGTTCAATGTGTTGAAATAATTGAGCGGCGATGGCATGGCAACCATATCTTGCCACTGCCTTCACCACTAGTTGACAGTTGCCAATGTGCAATGAGACATGTGAGCAGCAGCGCCAACCCACATACATCTTTATATATAGAGGGACATATTGTTTTAACCCGTTCCTCGCGCCCTCCCAGCGGCATGTGTTCATTCACCCTTTTAACTGCTGACTGCCGCTCGTTGCTTGCTGCTTGCTGCTTGATGACTGCCAGCTGGCAGCTGCCCTCGGAGCAAAAGTTTGCAATTAACAATTTCATTAAAGCCTTTATGTGAATATGGCATGCCACAATGTCGTCGCCAATGTTGCCAGCTCTGTCGAAAGTCATTGACATTTGAGAGTGGCATGTGACGGCACAGTTGAGTTAAAGAAAGATAACAAAAAACGGACAAAATGCACACACAAAAAAGTGGAAAATTTTTGCATACGCCCGCGCACATATCTACAAAGAAACATACGAACATATACTTGCATAACAATAATGTCTATTAAATGCAATAAATCAGAAATAAGTGAACATAGGGTGCATATGACTTCAATACTTTGGAGGACATGCAGGCATGTAGTGTAGATATGTGTGTGCTTTAGGGCGTGCGTTATTTCACAAGTTGATTGCTTGTTTTTGCAAATAAGCTCTTTATTTTCAATTAAATCGTGCCTAACTCATATTTCTTTTGCCATTTAGATAATGGATGGATGGAATTTTTTGAAATTATTATTACTTCTTTCATAAAAACATTTTCTTAAAAGTTATATACAGTTAAAGTTATATAGAAAAAGACCTAAGCTTTCATGCAAGTGAATTACAGATTTTGTGTTACTCATACGACATGGCGTACTATAAGGAGGAGTACAGATTCTGCGTTACTCATACGTCTTGGTGTACTAGAAATAGAGCACAGATTATGTGTTACTCATACGTCATGGTGTACTATAGGAATAGAGTACAGATTCTGTGTTACTCATACGACATGGTGTACTATAAGGAGGAGTACAGATTCTGCGTTACTCATACGTCTTGGTGTACTAGGAATAGAGCACAGACTATGTGTTACTCATACGTCATGGTGTACTAGGAATAGAGTGCAGATTCTGTGTTCCTCATACGACATGGTGTACTATAGAAATAGAGCATAGATTCTGTGTGTTACTCATACGACATGGTGTACTATAGGAATAGAGAGCGTTTGATTCATAATTTTAGTTGCGTATAACTTTTAATGAAATATTTTAATGAAAAAAATTATTAAGAAATTTTTTATAGAACGGAAAATGTTTTATCAGAATATCAAACTTTTAAAGATGTAGGTTCAATTTCTTTGGATTTAAAAACTTTAATGCAAAAGTTAAAAAACTCAATTAAAATGTAGAGAAAAGTAAAATAAAATAAGTAAGGCAAAATTTAAATTGTATAAAGAGCTTATTTTTAGAAGAAAAGGGGGCGTTCCCAAACACTCAACTGGGAAATAACGGACAGCCTTATATGTATATGTGTATGTACACATGAATGTTAGTCATAATGTTATTGCTCACAGAGGTCATCGATGCATATGGCTGCCTCATTAGCACTCCAACATATATACATATTTGAGTATATATGTATATAGTACATAAGTATATACAGAATGTATGTAACATATTTACACATATGTGTCTGTATATTTCCTGCAATCAATGTCACAAGTCGCCGCTGAAAGTTTTGGAGCGCTTTTGATTATGCATGGCCAACCTCCTGTGTATCCAAAGCGTATGTAGTTTCTGGTTCAGGTCCTTTACTTCATACTACTTCGTGAAGTGCTTCATGAAATGCTAACAACATTAAACCAAAGTGAAATTAACATTGCTACTTTTATATCCACAACTTTAAGTAAAATTAAATGATTACTTAGTAGTAAAACGTCCATGTTCGAAATTTATAGTAATAAGTAAATAGTATAAAAAGTAAAAGTAAAAGAAAACGAGGGTTATGACTATTTTCGAGGCCCTAAAATTTATCGATATTTTCGGGTTAAAGTCAGCAATATCATTTGGTCAAATTTGAACCGGACTGACAAAAAGACTACATTTTCACCTATATTAATACAAATACTTTATTATCGCCAACAATTTTGGCTCCTCAGGCAATAAAAACAACCTATTTTCTTCACATTTGTTATAAGCATCGACTGCGATGACCTTCAGTGGCTCTAGTAAATTTTATTTTTCCTCGGTCTCGTTTCATTTTTGGAGTCTCATTCACCAGCTTGTTGTATAATTTCGACGACACATTCAAAAACACACGTCTCGTCATCACTAATAAAACATTTAAAGAGTGTAGTATTCTCAGCTTTGTTTTCAGTCGTCTCTTTTGAGACCTCTACTTAACGTCGGTTTTGCAAAACATTCAAGTTTCTTGGTACAAGTTCGACACTAACTTGATTAATACCCAAAATACTAACGAAAATGTTGAATTTGATCCATAAGGGATGTTAAAATCCTTTGCCATCCCATCCATAAGAAATGTTGAGCTCCTCTGCCATTCTTCTGATGCCAACTAGACAACTTTCAAGCTTTTTCGATTTCATCATATGAACAGAGTGTGATATACGACACGTGTGCAGCAAGTTGTTGATAACTTCACGATCTTACTAAATGCTTTGTGTCACTCAAATACTTGTGCTCGTGATAAAGTAGACATTTTATAATAGCTTTAATGACTCCGCAGCCATGATTCCAATGGAATGACAAAATTTCAAGCAAACTAGCTCTTAATGCTTTTTTCAAGGTTAAAATGCAGATCAAATTTCACACGAACATAAATTTAACCAACAAATTTTTATCGATTCGGTGTTGCAATGTAACAGTTCGTGTCATGTAAAATCATATGGTATATAATGTAAAGTGGAAAAATCAGTTGGACTTGAAATTGTTGATAAGACATGATTTTACAACGATTTCGCCCCTTTTTCACATGGACTTCACATCGGACTACAGCCACGCCTATTTCCCATATAACACAATTTTAAATTCTATCTAATTCTCTTCTTTTGAGTGTACAAATCAAGAAGCAATTAATATAATGGGATAAAACTTTCCACGAATAATGCTTTTAGAGTTTTGTCTCATGGCCAACAATTGTCCAAGTCCAACAAAAACTGTTAGAATGAATAAAATCGGATGAAAACTCGCCCTTGACCCCTTTTATACTATAAGCACCATGTACCATCACGTACTTCCTTGTCTTACATTGTCGCAAAAGTGTGAAATGTTCGGTTGAACTTAACTCTTCCTTATTTGTTGTATAGTCAAATTTTCCGAAAACATTTAACTGTTATATTTATAGTTATTTATAATTTATATCGAATTATTGGCATTAATAGCGATAAGAATAGTTTGATTTAGTATTGTGTAGCTTTGCATCTTCACGCCTTTAAAGTGCTAAGCTTAATTACGTTCATTCCTCTTTAATTACTATTATATAGTATATTCAAATTATATATATATATATATATATATTCCATACATAATATTTGTTATATACTACTCTCTTGTTGTATGGCCTTCGTCATTGCAAATTTCGCATTTAATGTTACATTATCGCAATCGTATGGTCTCATTCGTGGTCGGTATTTACGTTTGCATTTAAATGAAACACCATATAATGCCTATTTTATAATCACGCAATTTAAAGCTTAATGAAAGCTTATACTTATACATACACACATATAACAGAGTAACGATTGCGTCAAACACATGCCGTTATATATACTGCTAGTGTGAGTGAGTGCTCGTATGATTGTAAAATTGTAAATTCATTGAGGTTTCAGATTTACATAACCTGAAATTTTTGAGCGTAAAATTTGTGGCATGGAATAATTGTGGTTTAAATGGTTTGAAGTGGCATGGCAATATATGCAATGTAAATTTCATGGAGTTACGAGTACAAAATTAAAGTCATTTTAAATGAAAACTAATTCGAACTTACTCGGGCTTACGCGTGTTGAAAGATTTAGAAAATGTTCATTACTATATAGACTATGTGGATTTAGGTCAGGTAAATCTGTATATATTCATGCAGAAAGTTCTCAAAATTTTTCCGGCTAAAAATGAAATTCATGAAGTTCATGAAGGAAAATTCCGAAAGTATATAAGCAGTGTGACAAAAAACTACGGAAATTGTAAATAATATTTATTTTGTCGCCTTCAAAGCAATTTCCACCAGATCTAATACACTTATGCTAACGAATTTTCCAGTCCGCGAAACACTTTTTATAACCACTTTTTGAGATGGCCTTCAGCTCTTTCAGTGAATTTTGTTTTATCTCTTCGATCGACTGAAAATGGGTTCCATGGAGCGCCAATTTCAGTTTGAGGAATAAGAAAAAATCACATGGAGCAAAATTCGGTGAATACGACGGTCGATCGATGGTATTTACTGCATTTTTGGCTTTAAATTCTGTCTCAATCATAGTTCGATGCGATGGTGCATTATCATTGTGTAAAATCCATGAATTGTTCTTCTACATTTCCGGCCTTTTTTGACGGATTACCTTACGCACACACCTCAATATGACCAAATAGAACTCTTTATTGACCGTCTTTCCATCCGGTATAAATTCATGATGCACCAAACCACGATTATGGAGAAAAACAATGAGCATCACCTTGATTTTTGAGCGGCTTTGGCGTGATTGTTTTTGATTTCGGCTCGTTTTTTCTCCTCCATTCTAATAATTATTAACTTGTTTGCGTGTCAAACTCATCATATGCAGTCTTCATGAATGTGGGATCGAAATTCGCACGATCAGGCATGTCCAAAGATAACTGTTTATAGTGCTCGTTTTGAAAAAAATTCAGCTTTATCGAGACGAGTCGAGCAAGAATGCGTTACATACCCAAAATATTCACCAAAATCATTCGAACGAACCCGGGAGAGATGTGAAGCTATCATGCCATCATTGTAGCTCTTGCCTGACGATTTTCAGGCACCATATCCTTCACTTTTTTAATATTTTCATCAGTTGAACAGGTCGAAGGCATGTCTTCAACGATCTCTCGACCGTCCTGAAAGGCTTTGTAGTACACGTAGGTTTATGTTTTTGATAAAACTAAATTAATGTAAGCCTGTTCCAACATTCGCAACGATTCCGCACACGAAATTTGATTAGAAATAAAAAATTTAAGATAAATTCTATGTTCGATATTATTATGCATTGTAAAAATCGCAACGTTTGGCATAGTAAATAAGGATAGTTCTACCAATTCTTGCCTCGATATCGATCTGTAATTTTACACAAGTCCTTTCCACGTCAAGAAGCTGGTCACTTATCGGAACCCCAGACATCGGACTACATACATACGTAGGATAGATAGATAGTTGCCATACAACCTGATCGATCACAGTCAAGTTCTTGTATGAAAAATATGTCTATTTCATAAAATAACTTCGGCCGGATATAATATTTACAACCTAAGCTTTTGGCATATGTTCGAACAAAAGTATAGTAAAACTAAATTTTTTTTCTCAACAACAATTGAAGCATTATGTGTTGAATCAATTGAATTTTCAACGCCTAATATGTTGTTATTAGCAGTGCCACGTTGAACCGCATCATTCATGCCACGGAAACACACGCACACACACATCGATAGAAAGGCATAACCGGTTTTGCGGTTGCAACAGTGAAAGGGCGCGCAACACCGGCGCTTGCAACAACTGCAGCATAATTAGTGATGTACTAAGCACTGCACATACTCATACAAACGTACATATAGAGACACACACACTTGAACACCTGGCGACATGCAACACAGTGTGATTAATGTGCATGTTTTTGGCGCCTTGGGAGATTGTGGCGAACGTGGAAACATACATGGCGCTGCCAAACACCAACACATTTCCGGGTAGTGTGTGTGCAGCAGCAACACCAACAACGACCTAAAGCAAACCTGGCGGTAGTGATTTGCTAGTTCGCACTGTGTGACACGCCCAATTGTTGTGTTTGCCGTAATATGGCTTATTACAGAGCTTCTTTATTCGCGCAGCGAAGTTTGTGACTAGATTTCGGCGACTGCTGCTCCGGTGAGCGCGTTGAAGTTACGCGAAATTGAGTTAGACTAATTATATTTGAAAGTTGAGCTAATCATGTAAATTACGAAGCTTTGATGACTTAACTAGAAATTAGCTGCTGCTTTGCAACTAAATCTGCAACAGTTGCATTAGCGCCACGAAGCACCCTAACTTAAGGTGTTTTCTTGGGTGTTTATGAGAAACTCTGAATTCAGTTTAACATTTTTGTTGTTGTTGTAACGATTGTCTAGTCCCGTTAGGCTGGTAAAGTTCAGATAAGTTGTCGTCGAGGTCATCCGACGGTAAGCCCTAAAACTGTAAAAGCTCTAAATTGAGAAGAATTAAACAGGAGGTTCCGCAGGGTGGTGTCCTCTCCCCTTTGCTGTTTAACTTTTACATTTCGAAGCTCCCTCAACCACCAGAGGGAATTTCTATCACCTATCACGATAATGACATCAGGCAATGGAATCGATGGCATGTGTTCAAAGGTAAACGGCTATCTCTTTGACATCTCTTGCTTCCTCGCTGCACGGAACCTAACACGCTCAATAACCCTAAGATTTTAGGTGTGACAATCCACAGCCTGCGCTCCTTCACTCCTTCCACGACCGCGATTATTGCCAAAGTACATAGTCGCAACAAAATCCTCATGGCGTTAGCCGGAAGCGCATGGGGAAAAGGCAAAGAAACGTTGTTGGCAACACATGGCAATCGCCTCTTGCTGTCTCCAAACGAACATCTACACAGCTCCCAGTTAAGGAGCATAATAAACTCCTCTCCCAGCAGTTTTTGCTGGAGTGTTTTCGTGGAAATCATCTCTGCAATCATATGCTTGAAGCGGAACCGATTCTTAGGAGCATCAAGAGATCATTTCTCAAATACGTCGACAACATAAGACAATACGGCGACCAGACTTCGGACGCAACTAACTTCAGACATGCACTGACCGCCATTTACAGCGCAGCGTTAAAAACCTACACCAACTTCATCTCAATGAATGGCGTACTTAGATTCAAACGAGCACCCATTGCAGACGAAGAGCTCGAGTTGCCGCGGGAATGGAGAGCGACCCTTTCGCAGCTTCGTTCTGGATGCTGTAGCAGGTGAAACTATTACTAATCCAGAATCAAACCCGTTATATCAAACATATGTCCAGCGTGCAACGAATAGCCGCTTAACTCTACCTACCTCTCAGCTAGTCCTACACATCTGACACCCCTCTTCCTATGGTCCGAACCCGTCGGAACACGGTGATTTAGTTTAAAATTAGCTGAACTTGAATACATTTTCTGGGATTCCATACTCTTTTCGGTGAATAATACTTATACCCATGTACCGGTACCTCTTCTTTGTGAAAACGAAATCCCAATTTTGAAAGGGAAAGCAAAAAAGAAAATTATTGGAAGTATTGACCATTGCTTTTTACACATTCTGACCACCTTTCAGGCAACTTGTGGATATTATGCCAATAAAAATGTTCGTCTTTTGAAGCAAACCAATCAGACACCTAATTTTCGACTCCTATGTAGGAACCGAATTGCTGCGCAGCTAATACGTGTGCCCTCAACGAAAACAAATGGTAATCGGAAGGAGCCAAGTCTGGTGCATACGGCGGGTTTGATAGCAGCTCCCAGCCGAATACTTTAATCGTATCCTGAACCGATTTAGCTTTGTGCATTGTCGGATAACAAAACTACTTTGCCGTGTCTTTTGGCCCATTTTGGTCGTTTTTCGATCAATGCATGGCTCAAATTGATCATTTGTTGTCTGTAGCGATTACTATTAACAGTTTCATTATATTTGAGAAGCCCCTCTGGTCCTACCAAACACAGAGCATTGTCTCTTCACTGAATCGAATTGTTCTTGCCGTCGATGTTGATGTCTGTATCGGATTAAGCCATGATTTTCTCCATTTAGAATGCTAAAAATAAATCATTTTTTCATCATCAGTGACAACTCGATGCTAAACTGATTTTCTTTCGTGTCTTTGAAGCCAAAGTGTTTTTTTTTTCGGATCTCCATTTGTGTTTTTCGTTGAATTCATGTGGCACCCATTCTCCACACTTTTGGATCTCTCCCATAGTTTGCAAACGGTCTGAAATGTTTATTTTGTTTACTGTGCAATATTTAACATGGCTGCCATTTGCTTTTGACTCAAAGTTTCATCTTCATCCAATATTACATGCAGTTCGGCGTCTTCAAACTTTTTTTGGTGGTCTTTCACGTTCTTCACTTTTCACATCACAATCATTATCTTTGCACCGTTGAAACCATATTTTGCAGGTCGCTTCTGATAGCTCATGATCACCATATGTATCATTAAGCAATCGATGCGACTCTGCAGCGATTTTTTTCAAAAGGAAACAAAAAATTAATACTTCCCGCAAAACATCACCTTTCGGCAAAAATTGACATTTTCAACAAAATAAAAAATATGTTGATGTTTGTTCAATGACTGTAAGGTTATTGAATATGTTTGACAGATGTCAACCAAACAGAAAAAAATTAAGGCTCGTTCACAACAAATGTTCGCTACCAGCACACCTGTATCCGAACGCTGACTTTATAGCGGTAGAACATTCTGCTGATACACTTCTGCCCCAGTTTTAACCCTTTGTTCACAGAAGTGAGAAGGTGACAGGAGACTCACTACCTATACACGAAATTAAGCCAAAATTTCTTAGTTCTATCTTATATTAAAAAATGTTGCCTACATCCAGGCTCATATTAGCATAGACACATACCACATTTACTTTAAAAGCATTTTGGGTATAATAAATAATTTCAGCAATAAATATTACATTAATAAATATGAGGACACTTATTTTGGATATGATGGAGGTCACCTCATTGGAAGCATAATGTATATGCTTGTTTTATATAATTTCAATAAACAATTGCAGCAGCTGTTGTTGGTGGTGACCGCGTTGAAGCCTTGGTATAAACATTTTGACATCTTTCGAAGTTCTCATATAAATTTTGTCATTTTTCTTAATAACAGAAGAATTTCATATTCACTGAAGCAACTGCTTGCCTCTGTTAAGCCTAATTTGCCGCAAGTGCGTTGTCAGATGATCAGGCCTAACGAGGCTCTCATAAGGAGATAATCACAAATAACTCTTGGAAATGATCTGATCGATATATTCACAATGTTCAAATTCAAATAGCGGCACTTTTTCTGCGTTTCTCTTCACGCTGTTTGCATTCTCTACTTTGTAACAGAATTTATGGCTAAGCTAAATATTTATGCACCAATTCGGATGCAACAACAAACATGATGAAGTGCGATTAAGTAAAGTTGAGCGGCTGAGAATTAATTGTGTCAAACTGTGGCGTGCCTCCTATATTATATTTATATAATAACATTACTTTATTATTATACAAAGCATGAAGAAAGTGAGCCGTTTGCACTGCACTTAAGCTCATACCAAACCAAATAGTTGCCAGGCATCAGAGTTGTTTCTTTTTTATAATAAATGCGTCACTGCTTAAAACGAAGCCCATTTAGTATGTATAGTATTTTCTATTCAATTTGCGCTAGCTGCCGCTCTTCAATACACAGCTGTTTATCGGACGGCAACGTGCTGTCCGCTTTCTTTTCACTCTCTTTTGCTGTTTGCATGCCACATAGCGCTTGGTAGACTAAAAATATTAACTTCGCAAGCCTTATTGTGAATGCAACTCCACTATAAACGGGTACTGCTTTATATTGTATATATATACATATATATATATACATATAGTGTGTGTATTTGTGCTTAGCAAAAGCCTACTTCACCGTTTTCTAAAGCCAATTGCTCTTGTGGTTTTCGCTTCTGGTCTCCCCAGCCATTCCTAACAGTTTGTGCCGCTTTAGACTTGCAACGGCTGACGAAGTTGACTTAGGGAGTCGTGTGGTTGTTGTTGTTGCAACGTTCATTTTATTATTTTCTTTGCAGTTAAGAGCTTATCAAGAGGTTAAGTGCGGTAAAATTAAGTGTGGCGCCACCAACGTTTATCCATCGAGCTCGAAGTTTAATCACTTTAAGGTGAAGTGCCACGATAAGGACAAGTGATGGTGATTTAAAGAGTTTGAGTACTGGGCATTTTTTAGTGAGTGAAAGTTCGTCTGCCACTCGTGGCAAGTAGTTGCGATGTGGCAGGTAGGCAGTATATATATATTTATATATATATGTGTGTGTATGTGAGATTGGGTGTTTAACTAAAGAAGTCATTGACGCCGACGAATGCACGAGTAAGCGTGGCTACTGGCTTGTTTTGACTGCCTACCTGGTCAGTGGCTAGTACGGCATATCGGACTCTTATTGCCACAAGTGGTAACTTTAATGGCATTCCGTGATATTTAAGTGTGATTTTAGTAAATAAAAAAAGTATATTTAATGTGTATTTTACAGCAATTTCATACTTTGGAGAGTTAACGGCTTGCTTTAAGAGAGTTTAATGTCTGCCATAACTTTTTTTAAAGAAAAGACGAGAATATCTTTAGATTACTGGTGCACATACTTTGCATATTGCGTAATATCTACTAATCTTTGAATTTTCATTAAGATAGTTAGCTTGACGATTCGTTTTATTAATATTACATACAAGGCGTAGTAAACAGAAATGGCATTAGGTTCTTCTTCTTCTTAATTGGCGTAGACACCGCTTACGCGATTATAGCCGAGTTAACAACAGCGCGCCAGTCGTTTCTTCTTTTCGCTGCGTGGCGCCAATTGGATATTCCAAGCGAAGCCAGGTCCTTCTCCACTTGGTCCTTCCAACGGAGTGGAGGTCTTCCTCTTCCTCTGCTTCCCCCGGCGGATACTGCGTCGAATACTTTCAGAGCTGGAGTGTTTTCATCCATCCGGACAACATGACCTAGCCAGCGTAGCCGCTGTCTTTTAATTCGCTAAACTATGTCAATGTCGTCGTATATCTCGAACAGCTCATCGTTCCATCGAATGCGATATTCGCCGTGGCCAATGCGCAAAGGAACATAAATCCTTCGCAGAATTTTTCTCTCGAAAACTCGTGACATTAGGTTAGGTTAGATTAATCTGGTAAGCCAATAAGCCAGGCGTAGACCAGTTTTGGTCATTTGCGGTTTCAATTGCTAGATCCATGAGGAGTAGTCAGCCTTTAGAATGCCTGCGCTTGATGCGGAATTTAACAGACTCTGCGGCCTCGCTATTGATACCTCCTCCAGTATATTATACCGTAGGTACCCTAAATGCTTATAGTGTAGTCTTGCCAATGAGGAACAAGTGCACAAGAAAAGCTCCATTGTTTCCGTGGTGCCTTTCTCTAAACATATCCGGCAGTCTTTTCGATCTGTCAGCCCTATTCTGCGAACGTGTATCACCACCAGACAGTGACCAGTCATGTGCCTCCAGTCTCTTCTATCTTGTGCCAATAGGAATTTGCATACTTCCGATCTACCGTTTTTCATATGGTAAGTAACCATTTTAATGGGAAAAACTCCCTAACTATTGATTTTAACCAATATAAACTATTTATAGACAGTCATTCAGCAATAAACACCATGCTAAGTTCACCAAAAATAAATACTCTTCTGTGAAAGTTTTTATCCTCAAACACTGGTCACTTGTTACCTTCAATGGATTCGCTTTCAAAGGCTAAACTTAACAAGCTTTAATTGCCTGAGCACAAAGTACACATTTATTTTCATCAAAAAAGTTTTTACTTGATATTTAAAGCTCACAAAAACTACCAACAACTTTCAATAGTTTTTAATTGGATTTAAAGGCAGGAGTGAGTAGTGAATTTGATGTCATTAAATTGGCAACTTTGTAGTGACACACCAGAAATCGATTGGAAATTGCAAACAGGTTTTAGTTTTCCGTTTCTATGGCCTTCTTTTTTCACTTATACAAGCTTTTGAAAGCTGAAATAAGATTTCACATTTTAGTTTATTATTTAGACTTTTAGAAAAAGAAATAAATAAATTTGTAAATAAATATGTGAATAGACTATCATTTAGTGGCGTAAAATTTGCAATTCCTTCAGTAATAATAGAAAAGTGTGAAATAAAGATATTATTTAAAAATCACTAAACAGAATTTCGCAGAAAGATAAAAGTTATTTAACTTAAAATTTTGGTCAACAGATCCAATAAATATAATAGAGGAGAGCACTTTGTCTTTACACTGAAAAGATGGACATTGACAGTGCATTTAATTTGTATAAATATTGAGCACGTAGTTTTAGAGACAATAAAAAGCATAAATCAACTGTGATTTTAGCCTTAAGATAGTCTGCGGCAGACAATTTTTCAGTAGAATTCTGGCAACTGATTTCAGAGGCACATAATCAACTATTAAGCACACGAAATTTAGCTTAACTTTCTTGGTTTTGATCTTATATCAGAAAACGCTGCCTATATCTAGGCTCATATTAGCACAGACACATACCACATTTACTTTAAAGGCACTTTGGGCATAATAAATCAATTGCCAATGGTTGCTATATAATCATAATAATTTGTATGTCCCTGTTCAAAGACAAAAACAGTTTGATATAATAATAAGTATTATCTTTATAAATATCAGGCAATTTATTTTGAATATGTTTAAGGTTACTTCATTTGGAGCATATTACATACGTTTCTTTTATACAATTTTAATAATCTGATGTCATATATTTAATATCTCATGAAATGTAATACATTTCTTTTACTTTAGTATCGTATTAAGAAACGTTGCCTACATCCAGGCGCTTATTAGCGAAGTCTCACACCAAATTTGCAGAAGAAATAAATTGGAAATGCTCAGTTATTCCAAATTGACATTGTACTTAAATTTATTTATAAAATATTACATATAAATAATGTGCATATTTAGTATAATCAGCGTGGCGAGCTAAGCCGGTATAGTTATGTCCATCTCTATATGCGTATATACAAGAACTAGTCCCTCTTTTGTTGAGGTATCGTTCTGAAATTTTAGACAATTTTTTTTTTCACCAGGAAGTTGCGCATTTGTTGAACGAGCCGATATTTGACCACTATAGCATATAACTGTCATACAAACCGAGCGATCTAAATCATGCCCTTGTATGAAACACTTTTTTAATTTCCAAGATATCTTCATGAAATTTAACAAGGATTATTGACCAGCACGAGGCTACAATCTGTGAAAAAATGGTTCAAATCAGACCACTATATCATATAGCTGCCATACAAACTGAGCAATCTAAGTCATGTCTTTGTATGGAAAAGTTTTTTGTTTTCCAAGATATCGTTATGAAATTTGGCTAAAATTATTGCCCAAGACAACGCTACAATCTACGAAAAAATTGTTCAAGTCGGACCACTAAAGCATATAGCTGTCATATAAACTGAACAATAAAAATGAAGATAAATATATTTTTATAGCCCTTTAAGTTATAAAAAATGCATCTGTGCAGCGTATTATGGATTCGATGCAGCCCAAGTCAACATTATTTTATTGGTTTTACTTTTTCATTGAAAATCTGAATCATTTTACCTACGTCATATCAGCTTCACTAATAGACGATGTCATATATCTCAATATTTTTCGTCTCATTTGCAATTTTAACATAAGAGCTTGTCTGTGTACTATCTTAATATATATCCATATATATAATATGTATATACATACACACATACACGTTTTGCAAAAACATATTATAGCATATAAATATAAATGTCTACCCAATTACCACAAATGGCTTAGATAGTGACTGGTTAAGACTCAGTGACTTAGGTTTGCGCCAGCAAAGAGCAAGTGTCATACACTAGGCGACACACACACAACAGCATATGTGCACACACACAAAGTCATCAGCACAGCTATAATATGCTTACCTGGTCTGCATATGTTTATTTGTTTACCATACTGATTGCCATATTATCATGTCAGCATTTTGCATGTGTGTGTGTGTCTAGCCGGCAATCAATCATATTTAATGAGTTATGAGGAGGGTAAAGGCAAACGTCGGCTAGCGTCAACACACACACACATATACATATATATATGTACTTGCGCATATTGCTATACATACGCATGGTCAAATGATCAGCATAACCGAGGCATTCGGCAAGTGCGGAGAAATGGATAAATTATAAGATAAAAACCAAGGAAAACCCAAAAAACAGCAAATATGAAAACATATTTGTATGATGTACATATGTATGCAACTGTAATTTGCAATCATTATACAGTCATTCACACATATGCTAGTGTGTGTGTACCTAGCATGTATATAAGTGTTTTGATTGCACTGCTTGTCTTGTGAACAAAGTCAGTTCAATGACACTGTGTTTACATTTTATGGTCTTTATTATAATATACATATTTATATATACATAGGTGTACATATTCATAGTTGTACATATGTGAATATTCTTACATTTGTATGTGTGTACGCACATTATTGCAATATTACGTTTGCTTTTCTCTAGCTACAAACCAAAGTTATTTTATTTATGCAAACACATTTATACTTTCATTACTTCTTTGCTGTTATTTATATTCTGAATTAAAGCTTATTTGTTTCTATTCTCTGCTGCAGCATATAATTCAGAATGTAATATTTATTTATGCTAATGTAGAGTAATTTACCAGTGATGACTTTTGTACGGCCAAGAAAAAATACATAAAATGCCTGGTTGCTTTGAACGAGAGATAAAAATAATTCTCTTTTTCCATTGAAATCGATACTCTTTCCTCGATTCTCTCTGAAAAAAAGCTTTTTACTTCAATTTCGTAAAACTCTGTTATAGGCAATAGAAGATTCAATGTTTTTTTTACAGGAAAATTGTGTGTAACTTCGCTAATATACGCCTAGATGTAGGAAAAATTTTGTAATATAATGTTTAGCGACAGACCTAACGTTTTCAAAAATCGTTTTCCCTCCATACTTCGATGAGTTATATCCTTAATAATAACATACAAAAATCGATATCTCAAATGGTTTTTCAAAAACAGCCTTCTAAAGTGTAGCCACATTTTTCAATCAGCTCCAGCGGTTTGTACTTCAACGCGTTTTTGCTCAAAACTACATTTTTCAATTTGGTTTGAGCCATTAGGTTAGGTAAGGTTAAGAGGTCGACGCTAGCAAAGTTCTCATTTGAACAGCTTGCAGCGTCAGTCTCTTTTGATACCTAAAACTCCTACATAAGGACTGTACCGAAAAGAAAGTGCACACTTTCAATTCAATATTTCTCACGAACTAGCCGGTTGATCACATTGCGGTAAGTACCGTTAGAAAGTGTGATCAGTTCTGCTTCTATTGTTTTTTCTTTATCCGTAATTTGTTATTTCATTATCGCGATGGGTGGAATCAAAGCAAATTGTGCACAATTACTGCACTGAAAAAAGCATATCATACAGAAAGCTTAAAAAACTGTTTAAAGTCAGTGTAAATGGTGTAATATTATAATATATAAAATATATAAAAGATTATAATAAAGTTCGGTGAAACCTGTTCTCTTAAGGATTTATCAAAAAGTGGGCGAAAAAAATGCCCTAGTGATCCAAATCTTGTAGCAAATGTGTTGGCCTTAATAAACGAAAACAAATCAATGTCTGTGCGCGATTTGGCGAAAAAAGCTAAAACAAGTGCTACTATGATTCAAAGAGTGAAGCAACGGAATAACTTAAAAACTTATAAAAAACAAAAGATTCCCAAAAAAAGTCAACGACAAATAAAAATAGGGAAAACAAGACTACGGAAGTTGTACGAACGTTTGCTAAAAGATTCTGTTGAGTGTGTTATAATGGACGATGAAACATACGTAAAAATGGACTCAAGAACATTACCAGGTCCCCAATTATATACAAAACAAAAAGATGGTACTGTCGACCAGTCAGTGTCAACAATTGAAATAGAAAAATTTGGCGAGAAAATACTGGCAGGCTTTTTGCTCGTGTGGCCTTAAGACCACTCCTTTTTCACAAAGGGTACTATATCGGCCGACAATTATAAGAAGGAGTGTCTAAACCGTCGCCTAATACCATTTTATAAGAAACACATCGTGTCAACAATATTTTGGCTGGATTTAGCCACAGTGCACAATGTCAATTTTGTTAAAAAAGAGGAGAACCCTCCAAACGCTCCAGAATTTCGCCCGATAGAGAAGTATTGGGCAATTGTCAAACGGAATTTGAAAAAGGATCATCGAGTTGCCGAAAACGTCAACGAATTTAAAAAAAAACTGGCTTAAAGCAAGCCGAGCCGTTACAAAAGAAGGTGTGCAGAATTTAATGAAGGGAATTAAATGAAAAATTCGGCATAAATTAAGAGAATAATTTTTTTTACTAGTTTTACTTAAAAGTGGATAAAAACTCTTCTATTTGTTATTAAAAAAAGTTACAAGCAAAAATTAATTAAATCCATTAAGTTACAAATAAGAAATTGTGTGCAGTTTATTTTCGGTACAGTCCTTAATTGGCCATAAGACCCTCATAACTCGACTAAGTGTTTTAAGCCTCTAACAAATTTTTAAAGCAGCTAATGTCAGTAATGGCTATGTCTCATTGTTTGTCGAAGGTAAGACCGTTAGGATGTTTCAATGCCGTCTTGCAAGGACTGGACAATGAAGGAGAAAGTGCTTGAATGTCACCACCCTCATACTTGCGTTCGAAAAGAATTTTAGCGTTTCCACGCCGATGTGTGTAAGGCAAGAATGGCACCTCTTACCAGCTCAGCGGCTTTTCAGTTACCAGCGATTCCACTATGCTACCATTACACGAGTAGCAGCCACTTCTGTCTGAAAAAAACCACTGTGATCCGGTAGCCTAAAGTTAAGCTCTACAGAGACCATTGTATATAATGGTTTGTTTTCCTTCTTCTTCTCTAGAACCACCAGCTGAAACCGCTTTCAATGTTTTCACAACAGCCGATCAAAAAGACTTGTCTCAAGTGATATTAATATACTATATATAATAATATAATACGAATGTAATTTATGAGTCTGTCGAATATATTTTCCCTTTAGTATTCTACGTACTCACCTCTCCCAGCAACAGATCATTCAAAAAATCCAACTTCAAGCTGGACAGAGGTGACGTTTTTGTTTTTTATGAAATTGTCGTTCTTCCAGTTTCCGCTATAAGGTAACAGGACTTATAATTTTCCGCAGAGCCTCCTTACTAAACCGATAAGCCATCTGAACGTTTTCATGATGAATCTATCCAGAAATAACTTTATTTTAGACAAAGCACGAAATTTTTAGTCTGAACCCAGCTCTTTTAGTTTTTTATCTTTCTATAATGTTGTCTCGGACTGTATAGATTGTTTTCGATCGGCTTAGTAACCATCACGTAATTTACAATCTTGGTTTCCTTTATACAAATAGCGGTTAATTAATTAAGTTCTAACGATACTCGAAAGGTTGAGTTGTTCGTTATGAGTTAATTGAAGGAGCCCCTAGCAAATCTAAGTAAGCTCTAGAAGTCCAGAATATCTCTTTACTTTATGCAGCAATTCATCTTTGTCTCGAAACCTTTATCTTTCCCGATACCACAATTCTTTACTATAAAGAAAACATCGTAAAACTTCGGTGAAGTCATCGGAACATCTTAGGTATTGCAGGCTGGTTCTTACACTGTCAACTATACAAAATTCTCATTAGTTCATCCATATCAGAATCATTTAAGGTTTCAAAGAAGAAATTAATTTAATAATAATTTCTAAAAGGCGTTGAAAATTCACATATAAAACGAATAATGTTTAATGCGAAACGCCATTGAGATTTTATGCTGACATTATGACAATATGAAATTCCGATATCATGCCACCTGCGACAGAGGTGTTATTAGTTATCAGGTCTATTTAAATTTTCGCCAATTTTGTGAGAAACTATCTGAATTGTTTGAAAAATTAGCAGTTTTCAAAACCCATACATTAATAGTATACATTTCGGCGCATGATTTAATCGAAGTCGACACCTTGGTAAGAGCTAAATACCTGCTATCATGTGGGGATTCATTAAAAAGCAAAAATGTTTTGAAATCAATCTTAAATGTTACAGAATTTTTACCTCCCGTACTGTATGCATATATAAATATCTCGGATATACCCTATAAAAATATCTAATATTTCTTTATATCAATATAAAGTAAAAATAAAAGTGTAAATTTATTTTTTCCCCCGATTGTTAATACAAATTTATCTACCCGCTACTCATTCCAATCACATAACTAATTTTTATATTTATTTCTCTTTGCTTTCTTTTTTGCTTACTCCGCTGCCGCACAGTTGCATAATCACGAATTCGTCGAGGTCTGCATGAAGATACTCTATCAAGTGGAATTACATCGCACCACACTCGAGCAAATGTGGGGCTTCTCTGTCGAGGCGGAACTGATCGAGAATGCCGAACGGCAGGATGAACTCTGCTGCTATGTCAGCCGAGTGGAGGACAAGAGTGTTGCCATGCAGAACGGTAAGTACATTAAAATAAGAGTAATTAAAGCACAAAAAATAAAAACGAAAAATATTAAAGCACATTAAATGCGAAAAATTTAAATGAAAAGGCGCGCTTGGCGCAGTTGAGAAGATGAAATGCAAATTAAATTACTCGCAAGCGAAATTAACAATACCCAATACACACGCGTGCAGTTGAGTGGGTGTGCGTGGGTCTCGTTCAGTGTGTGTGTAGCGCGATCCCAGCGCTGCATAAGTATGTCTGTGTTCGGTAAAAATTACAGGTTTTTTTATTGTTCATTAAAGGGAAATTGAATTAATGTCATGTAGCTGTACTTGTTGTATTAGTCGGCGAAATTGCCGTAGCAGTACAGTTATTTTCGCACATGATTAAAAGTGGCAGCGTTAGCACTTACATTGATGTGTTTGCAATCACATGAATGTACGAGGGTAGTTTGAGGAGTACGTGAGTTTTTTGAAATTTTTGCCGTGAGAACTTAGCGGGATGCCTCTTCCGGTAATCAACTGCTTCTAAGTGGCTCGAAAACTAGAAAATAATTGTTCTATGCGAATCATAAATGTATGAGAAAACTGCGAAGACTTTCTAAATTTCCAGGCTGCAAATGTGGCTTATTAAAGTCAGCCAATTAACGATAACACATTTTTTTTTTTTTTTCAAATGGACTTAAGCTGAAAGCAATTAGCATTTTTCAAGTAAAAAAAATATTAGAGAACGTTGGAGAGAAGATATGATTATAATTTGACTAATTTTTCTTGGTTTTTTTTTATTTCGTATAATTTCCAGCAGAGTTATGGTGAACAACGCAAAGTGAACACCCCCAACACGTTCTGAGGGAAGCTCTGTTACCGGCTTACTCTTCAATATTTCGGCATGAAAAACTTACCCTATTTGTCAAAAGTGTGCTCAAAATGTAATGTAAGGTCCGCATAAAATTATTCAATCTAACCGCTCCCATAAACGAATTAAAGTCATGTGAATTCCATTTTCTACTCTAGCTCACTTTGGTGTATACTTTTTGGCGCAGCTTTGCCATTTCATTAGCTCAGTAGAACACCAAAGTGTACTTCTCAGATGACTTATAAAATATTGAGTTATTGAATATCAAAAAAAGAGGGAATTTATTTAGACTTCATGCTTCGAAGATGAAAAAGAACACGTACCAATCATATATGTGCTTTCTTCTAAGCTTTAATCTAAAAAAATAATTTTCGAGAAACATTAAGAAAAAATAAGGTATTTCAAAATGAGAGTTCTATTTCATTTATTCTCTTTTCCTTCTTATTTAATTTACTCTTCAACCGATTAAATGAGTAAAGCAACTGCCTTCAGTTTATCATGAAAACAAACATTCGATATTTTTTGTCCTATTTCTTCGACAACTTGCACCCAAGAGATAAACTGCTTTGTCATAACCTCAATCAGCTTAGTAGTTAAAGATTTTGAGAGTTCACGAAATGGCTGTTACCGCTGCCAAATAAAAATTCCGATCTCAGATATTTTAACTTAAGAAACAGCTTTTTGAAAAAAATTATGTACTACAAGATAATGCATTAGATTACAACTTCGCTAGATTTTTTGCTGAAATTACACTATAACACACATCTTAATTTCGAGTGTGCTTTACAGAGGTTGAATCTTACGAGTTCTACTGTGAGCCCTCAAGCTTTTAATGGTTTTTATAAAGCGGAGTGTTCGTCTTTTTTGTGAAAGCTTCTCTCATTATGCTATTGCCAACTAACCTCAATTAGGAATACTAACTTCAGCAAAGACTTACTTCAACGAAGCTTTGGTAGCCTTCTCCTCGCTCTGCCGCCATTAACAAAGAAAAAATTAATATATTATGGACCACAGGGTTTAGTCCTAGAGCTCACTGGTATTAGTTTATAAAGTCGTCCAACAAATTAAGGAAATTCTATAACATACTTGTATATTCTATGAGCTGAGCCAGTTACCTAAATGTGCCATTCAACTGGCAAACTCGTTGATGGCTAACCCAAGTAAAATTGAAAAGGTTTTCTTTACAGGGAACTTAAAATCTCGGATGTCTTTCTTTCCTCATTCGAAGATTAACGCCGTCAACCTGTTGATAAGGTCAACTACCTAGGATTTATCCCTGTTAGAAGCTTCCATGGAAGCCAAATAGCTATAGGGAAGAGTTGGGACTCTCATCAAAGTTGATGTTTGGCTCTACGATGGCGTAATCAAGACAATAATGTTTTATGGTGCATTCAACTGGTAGAAAACGAAGGAATAGACTACACTGAATGTGTCCAAAGAGCAGCTGTCATCGTGATCTGCAGAGCATTATAGACTATACAATTAATAACACTCAATGTCATTCTACTCATAGCACTCGTGGATATTGTAGGCAGTTGCATTGCTGCGAAGATTGTTCTAAGGCTCAGAGAGGATGGTTTTAAGAACCTAGGAGGGAGAGTATGCTGTAAGGAGCTCTTCGTCAAACTTGGTTTTGAGCTAATAGATTACTGTAGTGCTTTTTTTTCTGTAGTGTATATATTTTTTATAGTGCAGTGGCTGCTATTGAGGTAGCAGCAGACTCAGATTGAAGCATCTTGGCAGTCACAGTTCCAGGACATATAACTAACTTTAACCGCTTCAAGAAATTTGTGATAGGCTCAAAACACTTTGTTGATTCATCAGGGTCTTTATGATCAGTTAAATATATGGGAGTTTTTCGTAATACAAGGGATCGCTGTTCTAAGCCGGCCAAGTGAGATTCCTAATAAGATCGTCCTCTTAACCTAAATTAACATATCAATTATTACTGAGTGGCTGGAGATGATGATGATATCAAACAGTTCAAAGTAGTGGACTTTGCTTTGAGAGATTCTACCATGTCATTCTAAGCTAAAAAGAAAATCCCTCAGATTACTCGTATTGGATTATACAAGTGTAGTAAAGATAATAGTAGAACAATTTGATATTTGAAATCAATTTTTGGAGTCCACTAAGTGCCAGTGAAGCCACCGAAAAATCCACTGATGTACCCAACCACCCTCATTATGTATGCCTGTATCTCCTGCTGCCTGCCTGTTGTAGAGCAATGATTTTGGTTGCTCCTGCTTGTTTACACTGTTGCCCATCATGACTTGTCCGACATAAAAATTACGCGCTACAACAACCACAGTCGCACTAGCAGCAACAACAACTGTACAAAATTAAAAATCGGCAAATTAATTGCACGATAACAAAGTTATACGACCGACACCGCTTGATGTTGCGGCGCAGCAATTGCAACTGCCCGGCAACGACTGAGGAGAAACGAGAGAGAGAGACAGAGACAGAGAATGGCGAGGAGCAGCGTGCAACTGGACAGCCAGCCAGTCTGCCAGCCAACCGGGCGTATACGTAATTTAATTGAAAATCGTACACGCTACACTGGCATACCACGCAATATTGCGAAAAATTGGCAGCAACAACAACAACAAGTCGGCAGAGCAAGTATGAACTGGACTTGAGAACGCACAGACGCTGCGGCGACTTCACGCCTGTAAAGCGCTAATGCTGTAGGCGCTTGACAGCAGCAACAGTGATGCCGGTTGGTTGTTGTTGTTTGAGGCAGTGGGGGAAAACTACAAAATTGCGGCTGATGATATTGTGAGCGCTTCGCTGAGCGTGTACGGCTTGTCAGATTTTCTTGTGCCTTGCACATGTTGCATGCAACGCTGCGTGGTGAATTTTTTTATGTGTGTGTGTGTGTGTGTGTGTAAGGCGCAGCTGTAAGGCATCCGCTGTAAGTAGACACTGTTGGGCAACCAAAGTGGCATACTCGTGATACACTTCAGGCGCTACACACACGCTGACATGCGCCTGCTAACGGTTAAAGTAAGCTGTCAGACGTTGAACACACACACACATGCACACTTTTATTCACACAGGTGAAAGAATGTTGTAACGAGTCTCTCAGCGTCGGACTGCTGCGTTGCGCTGAGGCGCTGAGTTGCGTTGAAATGCGAAAATGAAAATGATGCAAGGCAATAATCAGATTATCACCTGCAAAATGCTGCCACTTTCAACATTTCGCCTTGCAACAGCGATGGCCTGCCAGCCAGCCACACTCTCCCCCACCCATTGCATAGCAATCAACAGCGCATTTCATTTGCGCTCCGATATCGATTGCGTTGTTTTCGGCTGCTGTCGGGATAAAAATGTTGCTTGCTTGCTGCTTGCTGCCTCCCAGCAGGCAGGTTCGGCCTCGGAATCGGCCGCAGCGCTTAAATGTGCCTTAATTGTATCGGCAACTCTGTTACGGCGCCACTGCTGCTGCAGTCATTGCCTCCGTGCTACCACTTACGTAGACACTAATACATGCATATACATACACACATACATGCATTCACACAAGCGAGTGTAGGCTGCGTTGTAGTACACGAATAACACCCAGGGACTCAAAACCAGCAAACATACACACACACATGCGCACTCCATATGCCTACCTCAGCGCCGAATACGCACTTACACACACATGGTTGCTCACGTAATTGCGTTTAACAGCATTTGCTTGCTACGGCCCTTCGCTCAGTCGACCGGCACAAAAGTATTTAGGCATAATACGATTGCTGCTCAACGCCCCTGCCCCACACTTCGCGCACAAAATTTCGTTCTCTCTTTGCGTGTGTGCGTGTGCGTGTTTCGTACTGACAGCCTACTTGTTAATTGACAGTGTGATGTGCGATAAGGAAGAAAAAAGAAGAAAATTTAAGCAAGAAAAAATTGCGCGCAATAAATAACAACGCGATAAAGTTTTTAATTTAATTTCACATCGACGGAAAATGCAATTTACGCATTTCACCTGCAAAAGTCGCGGGCGCTTATCGAAAATGCGAATTTCATAAATTTTGTGATTTTTCTGTGAAATTATCGGCGCGCGCCAAAAGGGCAAAGTGATTTGGTTATGGAAAAAAATAAAAATAAAATTCCATATCAGCAGGATCTAGTTGAAGTTCATCCATTAAACTTGCAAGTCAGGAAAATCGCGTTTTTGTCATTTTTATTGATTTATTTATTATTGATTATTTTTTGGTTGTGAAGAAACATTTTAGAGCAGAGTAAAAAAATTTTGAAAACATAAAAAACTCAGAGAAGATGTAGACCATCAGAAATGATATATAAAACTATCCAACAGTAAGGGAAAAAATTTTACAGCGATCTCAGGTCGAGAAAAGCAAGTGTAAGTCGTGGTTGAGTTATTAGGGTTTTATAATGATTTACCGCGAATTCCAGCAAAACAGCAACTCCTATAGAAAAAAAGTTATATGACAAATTTGTAAGTTATGAAAAGGTCTATAACTTTCTTATATAGACTTATTTCACATAACCTCAAAATTTATGTGAAAAACTCAAATAACCATGGTTTTGAATTTTTTATTTATATCTTGTAGGAAAAATGTCCTTAACACAATGTATTTTTGAATTAAAATATTTATTTTTTCTCCTTACACTCAGCTAATATCGAAAAATTCTTAATTTTCCATCAAAAAAGCTCAAGTCAAGTCTAAATATCAAATCTTTTTAAAAATTCGGTTGGTTTTATGTTCATGGGAGTGCATTCTCTCTGACGACATAAAACATATACATACATATAAATTAGTATGATAATTTTTCTCAAAGTATGCAAACAAAAACCCTGCAAAATGACTCAAAACTGCTTCTTTTACAGCTGCTACTAGAAAAAGGAAGGAAAATTAAGCAAGAATAGTTAGATGAAATAACACAGCAGCCTTTAATCGTTTCTCAGCTGCAAATATTACAGGAAGTCCTAACAATCTAGAAACTTGACCTGTCTTGCTGATGCCCGGGAGTAGTATATAGTAGTATGTCATATTTCTAAACAAATTTCAACTTATTTTTTTTTATATTTACAATAAACTTTAGTGGACCAAATATGTAACATTTTGATCGATCACTTTTCGCCATTTTTCCTGTAGAGAAATTATTCCAACAGTGTAAAACTTTTCTGGTTTCTCGGCAAAAAACTGCGACAAGTAATTTTCACAGGCTTCTCTTGAAGCCAACTTTACTCCATTAAAGGAGTTCTGCGTTGACCGAAACAAATGGTTGTCCAATGGTGCAAGATCAGGGCTATATGGTGGACGCATCAAAACTTCCAGCCAAGCTCTCCCAGCTTTTGCCGAGTCATCAAAGATATGTGTGGTCTAGCGTTGTCCTGATGGAAGACGAAGCCCTTTCTGTTTATCAGTTCCAGCAGTTTTTTTTTCAATTTCTTGCTTCAATCTCATCAATTGTTGATAGTAAAATGTAGAATTAAACGTTCGGTCAGGATGGAACAGTTCATAGTGATGATTTCTTTCCAATGCCACCAAACACTTAGGATAACCTTTCAAGGCGTCAAACCTGGCTTTGCGACTATTTCTTGAGCATCACCACGCTTGAAACCAGGTTATTTTTCGCACATTATTGTTGCACTTGATCCACTTTCGTCTCCTGTTACCATTCACTTTAGAAATGGTTCGATTTCATTTCGCTTCAGCAATGAATCGCAGATGTTAATCCGGTCCATTAAATTTTGAACAGACAATTCATGTGGTACCCAAACATCGAGCATTCAAAATCGTTTGTTGATGAATGTTAAGTTGTTTGTGATGGCATGGCTGCTTATGTGACCGTCCTGGTCAATCTTTTCCATAATTTCAGAAATACAATACATCTTTTGTATTGTGATGTAACAGTGATTCGCAGATGGCAACTCGTTCCAAGTGTCTTTTTATTCTTGCGTTAACTGGTGTGGCACCCATTTTTAAGCTTCTTATTGCATCCTATTTTTTTTTTTTTTTGAGTGATTCCAAATGGGTTCTAATGTTATGTTTAGCTTCTGAACTGGAAAGCTCTCTTGAAACAGAGCTTAGAAACCGTTCAGGTATTCCAGAGTGTGATGCATATTTGATTACCGCAACAACGCATTTGAGTGACTGTTACAGTATGGGGACCATAACTATTCTCATTTTCACCCTTATCAAAGAAAAACTGTAAAATACGGCGTATTTGCTCTTTGCTAGAGTCCATTTTTGAAGCGCGCACAAACAATACTGAGTCAAGCAATGGCGAAACTGTCAAGGAAGTTTTTTTAGTACAAAATCTTGTCTTCTTAATACCATACAGCGTAATCCGATTGCGTTTATACAACGCGAGATACAAATTACTAAAACCATCTACTCGAAAAATAAAACTTATTATTATTGTTAGATCTTATATACATCCTTTCTCCTTGTCTTCTGTGTGTTACATACGAATATCCGGCAACTAGTGCATTCAACTAAAGACTAGTTCCCTAAAAAACTCACCAAAGATTCATTAATTAACTTCAAAGGCCTCAAAGTGACGCGTACAGCAGCAAAAATTATAAACAAATCACATTTTCTTTGCCATTTTTTAAATTTCCTCCTGTTTTCGACGCTATATGTATAGATAGATCTTATTCTTTTTTATGTAGAAAAATATGTATGCATGTACATAAGTACATAAGGCGAATCCTTGTGAGAAGGTGATTTGATATTGCTGACGCTGAAACTTTTCTAATTAATTTGTCATCTTTAATGATGTCTTCAGCTGACACGTTGTTGCAAGCAGATTCCCTGCGACATTCGCTGCATTCCAACACTGCACCGTAAAACATGCGATGGCAGCAACGACAGCAAGCAACAACTGATGTAAGCAGCATAAATATTCAGATAATGAGCGAGTGCCAATGAGTGTTGCAAGCGTTGCACGTATCACTTTAGCGTGTTTAACGCTTGTCTGTTGTTGGCACTTCACCCTTTCACTATTTTCGCATAATTCCGCTAATCCCTTAACATTCTGCGCGACAAAAAATTACGCTCCACACTGACACGGTTAATATTACTGAGCTTCTTGTTGTCATATTCAATTTTGCTGGCTTTTTTTACAAATCGCAAAAGTTTTACTACAGAAAGGTAATTTTTCTTCGTTTGCATTCCCCCAATAGTATTCTTTATCAACTTTGTAGCAAATTTTTAAAGTCTCAAATTAATTAGCTGACATATAAGATTTTATATAATTAGTTGCAGCAATTTTGATTACTTTGGAGATATTAGTTTTATGCGGTATGTATATGGTAATTGGGTAGTAGGTAGTTAGGCTTCAGGTGAGTTCTCTGGAAATTATACAACATTACTCTCAAAATCTCTCAGAGCATTGAGAACAACTATTTAGCTTCATTTAAGATGTAAGAACAATCTAGAGCTCTCAAAAAAAAGCTAACTATGGCAATTTGTTCTGGAAGAAGCAAAAAGAAATAGATTTCATCTTTTTCAGACTTTAATAAATACAATATATATTTTCATTTACAAAAGTACATGTATTGTGAAATTTTTGTATCAAATGGCAGCTACTCAGCCAAACTTCGGATAAACTTTAACAAAAAAGTATATCAGGGTGACTCAGATTCCAGGAAATCTGCCAGTAAAATCTGTACGTTGCAAGTTGCAAGATACTCGCAAAATGGCTGACTTTTAAAACAGATTTCTTTATCTTAGTTTACTCTAGAAGGTATATTGTCTACGAAGGTATAGGGAATGCGTTCCAATGTCTAAGACTACTAAGATCACCATCGTTGCCTGTTTTAAAAACTAAGGTTTAGAGAACAGTTATGAAAATAATAGATATTATCCACAACTTGCTCATTGATTGCCCGCTCATTGACCGACCAGCTGTTTTGCACTCCCTTCCCCTGTGATCGAAACTATCGAAACTATTGAAGAAAGTATGAATGAGGTTATCTGGAATAAATTGGATATAAAATAAGTAAAAAAATATACGAGAAAACATAACAGCATTAACTATGTTCTCAGAGCATAAGATACATCAATACAAAAATATTAAAACAAAAAATACAAAAGCTTTAGTTTAAGGAAGCAATTTAACTATTTGAATAGGGTTGCCACCTTTATCATGTTTTAAATAAATATTAAATTATAAAAATATGCAATACTTCAATAAAGTGGTATAACACCGACAGTTTTGTAAAAAACATGGCTTTGTGACATTGCCACCCGATTTGAAAAAAATATATATTTAATAAAAAAGTTATGTTTTCTTTTTACTGATAAAAGAAGTGAACAATAAAACACGATTTTTTTTTACAAGAATATGCCGCTTTGACGTTGCCACACAATTTGAAAAGAATTTATTAAAACATATTGAACAGAAATTTTGTTTTCTGTCTTTTCATATAAAAAAATGTTTAAGGCAAAGTATTTAAAAACGATATTAATGTGTGAGGTTGCCACCCGCTTTCAAAAATTGCAATACTTTGAATAAAAAAGTTCTGTTTTCTTTCTACTCATACAAAGAGTGTGCAATGTATGACAAAGTTCTTACAAAAATGCGTCGTTTGGGCGTTGCCACCCGTTTTGAAAAAAGAGCGTATTATATTAGTAATTTTCTTTTTCGTTTTATGCTTATAAAAAGAGAACTATATATGTATGTATGTATGTAGGACAATGGTTTTACCAAAATATGCCAGTTTGACGTTGCCACCTAATTTAAAAAAAATTATTACATCATTTCGAGCATAAATATTTTTCTTTTTCTTTCTCTTCATATAAAAAAGAACTGTTTAAGCAAAAGTATTTACAAACGATATTACTTTGTGAAGTTGCCACCCGATTTGAAAAAAAAAATTGCAGTATGTTGCATAAAAATCTTCTCTTTTTTTCTACTCATAGAAAGAGTGACAATGGAAGAAAAAGTTTTTACAGAAATATGCCGTTTAGACGTTGCCACCCTTTTTGAAAAAATAATAATGCATATTCATAATTTTCTTATTTTTCTATTCTTATGAAAAGAGAACTATATGCGACAATTTTTTAATAAAAATATACCGTTTTGACGTTGCCACCCAATTCGAAAATAAATTATTACAACATTTTGTATACAAATATTTTCTTTTCTTTCGCCGCATATTAGAAAAAAGAACTGTTTAATGCAAAGTACTTACAAACGATATTACTTTGTGAGGTTGCCACCCTGACAGAACAAGTTGTGGTTTCTTTCCTGGAATTTACTTATATTTCATATTTTATTTCATTAATAAATAATGTATAATATATACATACAATGATTTTTTAAGAGCTTGATAACTTTTTTTTATAAAAAAACGCATAAAATTTGCAAAATCTCAACGGTTCTTTATTTGAAACGTTAGACATGACATTTACTTTTTGAAGATAATTTCATTTAAATGTTCTGCGTCTGTGGGCAACTTTTTATATTTCTTCGGAAATGCTGTCTTCCAAAGCTGGAATAGTTGCTGGCTTATTTCTGTAGCCTTTAGACTTGGCGTAGCCCCACAAAAAATAGTCTAAAGGCGTTAAATCGCATGATGGCCAACTTACGGGTCCATTTCTTGAGATGAATTGTTCTCCGAAGTTTTCCCTCAAAATGGCCATAGAATAGCGAGCTGTGTGGCATGTAGCGCCATCTTGTTGAAACCACATGAGTCAACATTTAAATGAAATTATCCTCAAAAAGTAAATGTCATGAACCAATCTAACGTTTCAAATAAAGAACCGATGAGATTTTGCAAATTTTATGCGTTTTTTTTTAAAAAAAAGTTATCAAGCTCTTAAAAAATCACCCGATAAATGTTCAGCAATCGATTTGATCCGTCCACCTGCCCGTCTCTCTGTGTATATACGCAAGCCATTCAATTTCTGAACAATCCACTTGAAATTTTGCACATGTTCTTTTCCCTCCAAGCAGCTGCTGATTTGTCGGAACAATCGATATCGGACTACTATAGCATATAGCTGTCATACAAACTGAACGATCGGTGTCAAACACTTGTATGAAAAACTTTTTCTTTTAGTGAGACATCTTCACGCAGCTTAGCATAGATAATTATCTAAAGCAATTCAATCTCATCGATCAACATTAAGATAAAGAACTTCTTATATCCTTTTCAGCCATAATAAGAGAACTTGTAACAGAGAAAATTATAGACTTGTTGCAATCGAAGTTAACGTTTTTTGTTTCTTCTTGTAATTTTTGCTCTTCCAGTTATTGTCAACCAGTTTTTTTGCAATTCACTTCCACTTAAATTTTATCTATGCCCCTTAAGGTTGTCATACAGCATTTATATATAACATATAATAATTCGAACACACATATCTTTTATATTATTTTTAAATTCAAGTCAGTTTTTAATTAAAATTGCAATCAAACTAACTTTATGCAAAGCAGAGCTTTCAAAATCAGCCGAAATTCGTAAGACACACTCAAATAATACAGAAACCAATTGCAATTGCTATTTAAATAAATATTTTGATTTTCAATAAACTTAGGGGGAAATGCAGAAAACTACTTTAAATATATTTAAATATTATTGCACTTGCAACTCTCTTGCTTTGGGCCATATTTCCATGTGATTGCTGTTAGTCATAGGCAAAGCGTTTAAACTGTATGCAAATGCAACACTGATCTTGCAATAACAGATGCTAAATAAACACGAACACACTGACAAACACACACACAGCAGCGTGCTTAAGAATTCATAGCCGTGCAGATAACGGCTGAGGCATGACTTTAGAAGTTGCAAATTTGCAAGTTTATGTGTCAATGTGTCAGTGCGGCCTAGTTTGCCTTGCCTTGCCTTGCCTTGTGTGCAACAATGTATCAATTTTTTAAGCCCACGGACAATAGACGCAAGATACAAGCAATTGTCATCAAGAGTACAACAATAATAACAACAACAACGGACAGGGTTATGTGCAACGTATTGGTATGTAATTGCAATGGGTACCGCAGTGCGTATACGCAATCTCGAGCAATAATCACCTTGCCAACACGCAAGCACATATTTTAGAGCACCAACTCATAGATATACATATATACAAACAAACCACATTACACAACTGTGGCCTGGTTGCCTCTCGGGCGCTGACATTTGTGTGTGTGTGTGTGTGTGTGTGTGTGTGGCTGGCCTTTTGCCAAAGGTATACCATGCTTCACTCCCCAGCTGCAATTGCATCATCTTGCATCACATCACAACGTGTCACTTAACATGCAACATACGTTGTTGTCAACAACTCGACACGCACTCCAGCAAACCAACAACACATACACACACACACACGCTGGCTGGCAGGCACGCATGCTGCGGCAACGGCGTTGCTTTGCATGTCGGAGTGGCCCTTCGGTAAACAGACAAACAAGTGAAACGTGTAGAAACGCAAATACTCGGTTGTCGTCGTTGCTCAGGCGAGCCAAGGTTGTGTGTTGCCGCGACAACCAACGCCAGTTAGCCGCCGCTGCAGCCGTTGTACCGTTAGCTGTGGCAAGTATGCGTCGTCGTGTGCGCTTTGATATAACCTCTGCTATTTTAGTATTCGTTTCGCTTTCAATGCACACACACAACGCACACACTCACAAATACCAAGTGAAACGCTCGCACTCACACACACACACATGCAAATACAAATGAATGAAATTCCAGCCGAGTTGTTGGGTTTGTTTGCTTTTTGAGCGAGATCTGATGCGTGCATTGAGTTTTTATGCAACACTGCTCGCTCCACACACACACGCGCGCATACATACACTCAAAAGCGCCTCTGATTTTTCATGCATACCGCTTACTGTTATGTTTTTCTCTCGTTTTTCTCGTTTAATTTCCCAATAGTTCACTAACAATTGGTTTTTTGCCTTTCCCGTTACGGCAATTTATTGTCATTCGTTTGACTTGCTTTACGCTCCCTACAACCCTGCCCCCTCTCTGCTCTCCCGCTCTCTTCGCTTTTTCGTGCTTTCTCGCAAACAAGTCTCGTTTACAGGCAGATTTGCTTTCTATTTGCATTCAGTTTGGCTTTTTCGTCTGCCGGTTTTTTGCTGACTTCACTTGATTACTATTGTGACATGGCATTCCACTGATATATGCCAATTCGATATGGAATTTATTCAGCGCAACATGCACTTACCGTTACATAAGCACACGTTTATTGAAGATCATTGGGTTTGCAATGATATTGACTATTGACTTCGTTCGTGTAAAAAGTAATTATTTTACAGCAAAAAATATATAAATTACAAAAAACTAGAAAACAAGTTAACTTCGGTTATGTCGAGGCAATAATTTCCTTCACAGGTGCCATCTTTATATCATAAAGGGCATAAAAAGTTCTAAATCTCGATTTCGGTCGCTGTATGGCACAATATGCTATAGTGATCTGATCAGAATAATTTCTTTTTAAATTGTACCGTTTGTTCGGACAATAATCCTTGCAAAATTTTGGGAAGATTATCGTTAAATGAAAAACCTTGCCATAAAAGAACTTGAGTTTGGTCAGGCAGTTTTTATGGCAAATACATATATGCTAAAGTGATCCGAACAAAATAATTTCTTCGAGGATTGCATTATTGTCTTACTTCATTGTTTATTCACTCGAAATTTCGTTTCGAAATTTCACGAATATGTCTCATCAAGTAAAGAAATTGCCCATCTAAGAACTTAATTTTGACTAAACAATGGGTTGTCTGCTATATGCTGTAGTGTTCCGATATCAGCAGATTCTTAGGGAGAAAGGGCGATACAAAGTTCTGAACATAACACCATTCAAATATCCTCCATGACTTCTTTTGTTGGAACGAATTCGATGAACTCAATTTACGTGTACTTTTTCCACGAAATCAAGTCGTAGGTCATGAGCAACACGTTCACTATTGACTTCTAAAGCTTGAAGTGAATCGGTTTCATTGCTAAAGACCAATTACACATAACCCCGTTCTGTTGGAACCAGATGTTGTCAATATCAATTTCTTTCAATTGCGGCCATAAAACGTTGGTTGTCTTCAATCTATATTGCTCTCCATTGACAATAACGATATTACCAGCTTGATTTCGAAAGAAGTACAGACCGATGATTCCACAAGACCTAAAACCATACCAAACTGTCAATTTAGGTGAATATAAATTTGTTCATGAATAATTGTGTTTTTGAGTGAGAACAATTTTATATGGATGCAAGCCGAAATTCTCTCTCAAAATTCACCTGGATATGGTTTGTAACTGTCGCAATTCCTGAGAACGTCTTAGAATCGACAAATTGCGATCTTCCGCAACAGTTGCCTGAACGCCAGCAATATTTTCATTACTTCGAGCGGTTCTTTGTCTTATTGGCACTTAAATATTATTTATGTAAAGAAAATGTACGCTCGAAATATTCAACAATTCGACGAATAGCGATCTCAGGTGGACGATTATTTCGACCACAAAATGCCAAAGCGTGCGAAAAGTTGCAATTGGAGAGTAAATATTTCTATTCGGTATATAAGGTTAAGGAGCAGTCCCGAAGCCGAATCAATGGTGGTCATTGAAGCTTCTCACAAATCAAATTATACATTTCTTAGGAACGGAGGTTTCAGTATTTGTTGCTTGGCAGCTTGTAAACGAAGAACATTTTCGAACATTTTAAATGAGACCTGTCATACAGATGGGTCACTATTTATTACTACATATTGTAAAATGAAAGAACCTATTTGAATTACTTGTGGCGTGATATGAAAAGTAGACGTGGTCCAAGTCCGATTTTGCACATGATAAGTTTTAAAGTGATTAATATAACATTGTGTAAGACATACGGTTCAAAAGGGTATGGATGATTAGTAAGTTTGTTTTCACCAAAAACATGCAAAGTTTTTCACCCAAAAAGTCATTACCTACCATATATGCTAAAGTAACTTCAAACTCTTTTTGGTTTCAGAAATGTAGTCAGAACTCCTCTCCTATACTTACCTTATACACAATTAAGCTCTTCTACATGTACTCAAGATAGGCGCAGTCTTACAAATCGAGACAATCTTCTTTTTCTCACCAAGATTATAAAAGTTGCAAAAATAAAATAGCATAAGCGTCGACAACCCGTCTAAAATGTGATCAAAGAATCTTGCCATAACTTTAGAAGAAGTAAAGGCGTGAAGTATTAAAAGGTAAAAAAAGTTACATGATCGTTTAGAATTACAAAATTGGTACTTGCTTTACAAATATGACATATTTTCAAGGATTTTCTTTGATTACGTACTCGATAATAAAGGTTTCTCCAGCAAAGAGTTCACAACCTTTTATTTTTATAAATAATTTAAAGTTGTCAAATTTTTAAAATAACTCCGACTAATGGTTGCTGGTAGCGGAATAGACACATCATAGTATGAATTGGCATCTTTATTATCTTCTACAGAAACCAGTTTCTTCGTATAAGGCGTTCAGAGTTTCGGTCCCGGAGCTTGCATAATAAAATCGAAAAATATTTCGCTGAATCTTAAGAAATTGTCTGATTGACTACAGGTTCACGTAATATACTCGTAGGCATCTTTCTCTATTTCCATATAAGCTAGCGTGAACTAGCAAAAGCTTACCACTGGTAAAACATTAAATGAAAAATGCAAAAATTAACACCTGCTATGAGACTCAGAATACAATTAATCATCAACAGTGAAACAATTCGAAATTCACTTGCATATAAGAAACTTAGCCTTCATCTAAACGTATAATAACTGAAGTACAAGTACACACCAAAACACCTGCTCCAAACCTCTTTATTCCTATGCGCTGTTATCAAAACTGCGAATGTTTCGAAAAAATATTTTGAGATGTATAGCTTCTATCGCAACAAAATTAAAGCAAATATTTTATAGGAAAAAAATATAGCACACATTTTATAGAAAAAATATGCGCTGTTAAAAAATAAAAAATATGTTGAGATGGTATGGAAGTTATCGCTAAAAAATTATAGCAAATATTTTATAGTAAAAAAAAATTATAGCACACATTTTATAGAAAAAAATATGCGCTGTTATCAAAAAATAAATGTTTTGAAAAAATATATTGAGATGGTATGGAAGTTATTGCTAAAAAATGATGGCAAACATTTTTTTGGAAAAAAAATCGGTATCTACTCTGCTTACTTTTCTACTCAACTTGTGATTCTATGTAATATAAATGTCTTGAAGAAAATTTAAAAATAATCCAAAGAATTCGAAAAAGCCTCTCTTTCTGTAACTTTCTGACATAGTAACTTCAACTCCTAAAATGAATATAAAAATCTTTTGCCATGATAATCAAAAATTCATATATGTATCTTCCAAAATGTCTTTAATTTCTAAAATTGATTCTCTTAAAACTGAAGTATTTTGTTTCTTATTGAAATGAATAAATTTTTTTAATGTTTTCAACCCTAATTTCTTGCAATAAAAACTTCGTTGTAGAGCGTAACTTTTAAAGCCTTGACGACACCACTAAAGTACACACACACACACACATACACATTTACGTATAAACAGAAGTATTTAAACAGACAATGTATGAACTCGTGCTTTAGAATATTCTGAGTGCCGTTTTTCATCATTGTCGCCGCCGTGCCACTGCACTCACCTGCTACTCACCCGCTTACGAATGCAAATGCCACGCCGCTGCCTGCATAGCACTAAGACGATTATTCAAATGAAAATCTCCAGTTGGCACCTCAGGCGCCGCCAACGGTGTCACTACAGATACTTTCACACGCTACGCCGGATGGCAAGCGACAACTAAGCGGAGTTAAGACGCAGACTAAGTAGCAAGTGGGCACACACACACACACTCACACACACACCTACATTTAAATAAGGTATGAAATATTTGTTGAAACAAAAAGCAACGGCGAAAAAGAATGATGAATAAATATATGCATTTACATACAATGCAAAGCTGGAAAAAACACTACTTTATTGTAGTCGCTTAAGTGGCAACGTTGTCAGCCGCAGGAAGTAGGTGCGCCCAGCACAAAAAGCATCGCCGGTTACTTATACGCACCGGTGAGCTGCACTGTGCTGAGGTTGAAAGTGTGACAGCTGAAGTTTAAAGGTGGCAAGTTGATAGCCACAATTGAGACGACGATGTACGCGAATGTATGTGCGTATATATGTTTACACATGCGTGTGTGGGTGTCTTTGTGCTACTTCAACCGCCACGAAGAAGCTGCAAGAATCACTGCTGCGTATGATGTACTACTTTATGTGTATATCACGTGACCACAATGTGCCTGAGACAGCCTTGCTTATGAACAATTTATGGGAACTCATACGCACTGTTGAACAAGTGGAACGCTCGCCACACACACACACACACACGCGCATGTGCATATTTCTTACGAATCTTTGTTGCTAACGGAAAAAATTAAAAATTGCGCGAAGTGCACACTTTATTATATCTCCATGCAGCATAAAATGTCGAAAATGTTCAAGTTGATGTACGAGAAACCCAACCCAGCTATCAAATAACAGTGACCCAAATATTTCGTGAGAAAATTAAATGCAATATAATTTAAATAAATAGATTGTATATTATAAAGGAATATATTATAGTTAACCTAGAAAACTTTTAAGTGATTTTCATATAAAGTTTTCGAACTTTTTTTTTACAAATGCAAAGTAATTTAACAGATTTTTTCCCTATAAAATTTTGCTATAATTTTTGGCGATAAATTTGTTATAAAAATGTTTCTTAAAATTTTTTTGCTATAATTTTTTCCTATAAAATATTTGCTATAAATTTTTGGCGAAAATTTCTGACTTTCACGGGATACAACTTTACACGAGTAATTCCATGAGCATGCTACCAGATGTCCAAAAATTTTCCTAATCGAACAAAGACTGTTCTAGCCCTTAGGTACCGCATATTTGGACTCCAGTACCTATAGTCGAGTTTTTACCGAAAATATCGGTCAATATATGAGATATTTAATTCAAGTTAAGAGAGAAATCTTTCCTTATAATAGTATTTCTGTGTATCAAGAATGTGTTGAATCGGGTCAATACTTCGCTTAGCCCCTATATACCAAACAAAAATATTGTCGAACTTTGCACCACCTACTTGTATAACGGTCGATATGTGAGTTATCTTTGTGTTTGAAATGAAAGCTTGCCATAGGCCTCATTTAACTAACAAGTATTATGTACCTAAAGGTGTTACTGGTTTAATCCTTGCATGTCGCAAGTGTATGAAGTGTCAAGTTATACCCGAACTTAGACCTTTCTTACTGGTTTCCATAAAGTTTTTACTATAAAAGTGTATCTATAAAGTTGCTATCATGATGAAAATGTTCTTATAAAATGGTGTTTTTTATAATTTTTCTCCCATAAATTAAGTACCTTTCATTTAAATTAAAATGACTAAAATATTATCACTGAAGAAGGCAAATAAATTTGTTAGAATTTTTTTGCTATAAAAGTTGACTTATGATCATTTTCTAAAGTAAAATGCTATAAAATCTATTTTTATATTTGTTTGCCATAATTTGTTTGCTATAAATGTTTTTTCTATAAATTTTTTCCTATGCCACAAGCTCGCGATTCTATGGCCATTTTTTCGGAGAACAATTCATCTCAAGAAATGGACCCGTAGTTAATGCGATTTTTTCGTTATAATTTATTTTCAATAAAATGTTTGTTTTAATTTGTTTTTGAAAATTTCTGGTTAGAACAAAATTTTTTCTGTGATATGATATGAAATATTTATGATACAATCTCCTATAATTTTTTTCTTGAAAAGAGATAATTTATTTTCAATAAAATGTTTGTTTTAATTTGTTTTTGAAAAATTTCTGGTTAGAACAAAATTTTCTCTGTGATATGATATGAAATATTTATGATACAATCTCTTTACTCATTTACTTTTTAATATTAGAAACTTTGGTTCTCCTTGAAATGAACTACCACAAGTGAAAAAGAAAAAATAATGAAAACAATTTTCAACTTAAAAATTACATATGTACATATGTATGTATATTAAAATGCTAATTTAGGAAAATTAAAAAAACAAAAAATTATAATAATCATTGCAAAGATAAAAAAAATTTAAACTTATATAAAAAATATTGAAATCCTTTTACTTTTTCACTCGTTAAATATGAAAGTTTTAAATTCTCAAAAAAAAAACAACAACAATTTCTAAATTGAAAAATTTAAATTCTCCTTCAAATCAAAGCTCTACACCACTTTAATACCATTCGCTGTAGTATCACAACTTACTTATCCAAATGCTATTAACATGATGAAGATTTGTTTTATATATGTACATACATACCGGTATACATATGTAAATGACACGGAATACAGGCCATTGTGACAGTAATGTCATACCTGAAAACCCGCAAATATACAAACATGCTGAGTGGTTGCACTTGTGAACCGAAAAATGAAGCGTATGCAGTGAAGTGAAGTGTGCGCTGTGAAGTGGTGTGAAGGATGCGAGGGCTGTAAAGCGCGGATCAGTGCTGAGTTCAGCAGTATTGAGTGGCATGGAGAGCAGCTGACGCATTATGGCTGCTGTAAAACAATGCTATATGGCTTCCTGCTGTGCCACCATGCAGTAGTGTGGCAACACTTCTTGTTTTTGCGGAAGAAATTCAAGAGAATTTTTTTTATTTATTTTTAGTGTAATTTAACTTTAAAAAGTAAAGATAAAATTGAAATTCATGCAGAGAACAGAAAAAGGAATAAATGCACAGTTTTAGATTTTTAAAATATCTAAGTGTTCGCATTTTTTTATTTCAATCTTTTTCATTAGCTTTAAATGTAATTTACCCATAATTCTTATATTTTCTTAGTTTTTAACTTTTATATTTTTTTTATATTTTTTATTTTATATAGCAAACCAAATTAAATACTTCTGTAGAGGCTAAATTTATAAAAATCACATTATATTTATATAAATAAGTGGCAACTCTATTACATTCGTTTAAGTCGCATGACAGCTTTCAAGATAGTAACATTAGTTCATTTTATTTTAATTAATAACTATAGAGTAATTTTTAAACACAAGGTAACCCCATAAAAAATATTCATTCAAATATTTATTTAAAAAATTTTTAAAAACAAAACCTTTAACTATTAATATCCATGTTTTTCTATGAAATTTTCGCTATAAAAGTTCCCCTATAAAATATTAGGATATACATACATACACATATATATCATTGTTGGTATGAAATTGTTTCACAAAAATGTTTGCAATAATTTTTCTACTATAATTTTTTCCTATAAAATGTTTGCTACAATTTTTCTTTACGATAAATTTGATGTTATAGACTTTTTTTAATATCTGCAATAATTTGTCCTCTATAAAATTTTTCATATAAAATGTTTGCTATAATTTGTTTGCGACAAAATTTTTTTCTACAAATTTTGTTATAACAACATCTGTGCTATAAAATATTTGCCATAATTTTTTTTCTACAACATTTTTGCTACAAATACTTTGCTATAAAATGTACAAATTTTTTTCCAATAACATTTGTGCTATAAAATATTTGCCATAATTTTTTTTCTACAACATTTTTGCTACAAATACTTTGCTATAAAATGTTTGTAATAATTTTCTCATCAATTTTTTCGTATAAAAAATATTTCTAATGGAATGATATTCAGTCCACACAAATTTTTGCCACCTAGATATTCCTTTCATACGGTAAATTTCGCTTCGCTGCTCCTAAAGCTATGTTTTATCCTTCTTTTATCAATTACTACAAGTCATGCTTGTCATTTAAGGCGAGAGTATAGCAAAAAAAAACAGAAAATAACAGCTCTCCTGAGGCTGCTTGCTAACATACGTCAACACATGTTAATCATACAAGTAACCGTAAAAGAATGGCTTTCATAAAATTTGACATATTGTCAATTTTAGAGAGGGTACGCAGAGAGAACCGACCCATAAGCACTACATAAAAGTAGAATGCTTCTTATATAAACATATGTAGATGAAAGTATTGCACTTAAACCTAAGTGTTTTCACAGATGACAGACAGTTTTATGCTCACCCATAGTATGTATGTTTATACAAGCTCTTTTATGTGCCGTTATACATGTGAGAGAGTATTTAGCTGCGTTTGCTTGCTTTACTTTGTACCTTCGTGTTCTCATAAAATGAACATCTTTTGGTATGTCAAACGTTTTTTCATCATACTTCAACTCCATACACAAATGTAAACACACACACGCTTATATAAAACTACACTCGCTTTCAAACACCTGGTAGAGACTGTTTGGCTTCCTTTTTGACGACTCGTCAAAATTTTAAATATGCACCCTAAATTTAAATGCCACACAACTGAAGTAGCTGTAAAACAGGTGCGAGCGAATGCAGTACCAAAGTGAAGTTGCGCGGAGAGAAGAACGCAAAAAAATCAGCAAATATAAAACAAACACGCGAGCGAAGCGGTGACAAACGTTGAGCGGCTGCAAGAGTTGACGAAAGCAATTTTCACTTTCCACATTAAATTTCAAGATTTTTATTTGACATCCTGTCTCGTGTTTATTCTTTATACTTTTCTTATATTTTGCTTTTGTTGTTGTTTCGCTTTCGCCGACAAAAGCACAGCGCGCACCGCAAATCTGCACACACACAAGCGCGCATACTTTGTGGGATTTAAGTATTAAAAAATATTTACTCACACACAGCAATACATGCACAAACATGTAAATGACATGCGTGCGCTGTGTGTGTGTGCGCAGCATACCGGCATGCCTTTAAAAATAATGTAAATTCATTTGCAAGCAACAGCTAAGCCTCTTAGAGCATGAAAGGCGTGTTTGAATGAATGCAGTTTCTCTAGTGGCGCTGCTTACAAATCACTCAAGTGTATTTATGTGTGTCAGAAAAGTGCTCGTTGGCGAATCACTCAAAAGACAAACTATTCAGCTATGAAAATATAACAAAAAACAAGAAAAAAAATTAATAAAAAAGGCAAAAACAATGCATTGAAGCCGGAAACTGTAAAATTCAATGCAATAACGCACATACAGAGATTTCTATATTTATTTTTGCGTAAATACATTTGCATAGATAACGGTAACCAAAAGCATATATGCACAGTTGACAGCCATAGTTGAACAAATATAGTATGTTTGGTTACAAAACATGCAGCCAAAAGCTTGCTTTTGACACAGTATTGCAAGCAAACACGCAATCGTCTTAATAAATTTAATTTTCTATGAAGTTTATTGTAAAATAAATTATTACATAATGCAGGAAAAATATCTTACTTCTCCTCTGATGTGAATTGGTGACATACAGTTGTATACAAATCCTTTAAGACAAATAAATGTAATAGTACGGAAATAGTTACACAATAATTCCTTTTGTTCTTACATTGTAAGCCAATCATCTAGCCTATTCATCAACCGACAGTTTTATAAATTTTTTGCCATTTTTGGTATTAGTTACGTTAAATTTTGTTAAAAATGCCATAGTATGTATGTATGTATATGGATATAGAGTACAGATCTTTAAAAGTAACATATGTACATATGCCTGCTTTGCTATAAAATTTTTGCTATACATTTTTGCTATACTTTTTTTCTACAAAATGTTTGTTATAGATTTCACAGGCAATTTTTATTAATGAATGTTCACTAAAATTTTTTTTTTATTAAATTTGTGCTGTAATTTTTGACGATGAAATTGTCGCTATAAAGTGGTTTCTTAAAAAATGTAAAATTTTTTCTATAAATAATTTTTGATATAAAGTTTTTGCTATAAAATTTTTGCTATAAATTTTTTGCTATAAAATGTTTGCTATAAAATATTTGCTATAATTTTTGTTTCCAAAAAATTTTTGCTATAAATTTCAAATGCAATTTTTAATAATGAATATTTACTAAAATTTTTTCTTATTACATTTCTGCTATAATTTTTGTTTCTACAAAATTTTTACTATAAATTTCAAATGCAATTTTTATTAATGTATATTTATTAAAATTTTTTTTATTACATTTCTGCTATAATTTTTTACGACAAAGTTGTCGCTAAAAAATTTTGCTATAAATTTTTTTCTACAAAACTTTTGTGATAAAATATTTCTCATGAAAGTTTTGTTAATGAATGCTTACAATAACTTTTTCTTAATAAATTTCTGCTATAATTTTTGGCAGTAAAGTTGCTGCTGTTTGCTATAATTATTCTTCTATAATTTTTTCACTATAAATTGTTTATTATAATTTTTTTTCGAAAGTTTTTGACTAAACCCAAACAAACAACTGCTGTTATTGATCATATACATATATATGTGTATGTATGTATGTATGTACATACAGTAAATTAAAATTTCCTTCAAATCGAAGATCTTCAGCCCCTATATTCGCTCTAGTATCAGAACTTATTTTTCCAAATGTTATTAACATGATATAGTTTTATTTTTTAAGTACACTTATGAACATGCCCTGTTTTATCAGCGTTGCCACCTGTTTGAAAAATGTATTCAATGAAGCCCTTTAGTCCATCAAATTGGCTGATTAAAATAGTAAAAAAAAGTTCAATTCTTAAATTTCAAAAAAATTATGAAGTATGATTTCAATGTTATATACTGATTCCGCAACTTATTATGAAAACGCTTTGGTTGGTTAGGTCAACCAAATTAAGCCCTGCAATTCAGTAGATTTAGTAAAACACCTGATCTTTTTTGACCCCAGCTCCCCAATGTCTCTTCAGTTGGTGCATTGATAGCAGTGGAGTATGTGCCTTCTCAGCTGTATGAGAGCTGAGCATTCGCAAAGATAATGTTCCAGCACCTCACCATCCTCCGCTCAAGGTATACATTCACTTTTATCACTTTTCCAATTTTCTGAAGGTGTGCTTTTAAAGACAGGAACCCTGTGATAACTTCTACAATATTACTAAGTTCCCTTTAGCCTGAAGGTAGAAGCTTTTGGGTCTGTTTACCATCAACACAACCCCAAAAATACTTTAAAGTATGTCTTGTGCGGGGATGTTTCTTTAGGAGTCCTTGCTTCCTGGACAGGAGCAACTTAGATGAATTGCATTCCTGCTGCTGCGGATAACATTAATTGTTGCTTCTTTGTCTGCTAAAAGGTTTATGAACTTGCTAGTTTGAGAAAATCCCATCTGGACTTTCTGTTATGCCAATAATTTCGGCCTGAAAGACCGTATTGGAGTGATTTAGTTTGAAGCTATCTTCCGCGTATGTCCTCGGTGAATATGTGGATTTCGCCGTTGATACTGTCGATCACAAAACTAGTAACTGGTTCAATCTTCTTTATAATTCTTCAAGGATTTCTCCTTTTCTCCTTTCTAGCATTGCAAATTTATGCCAAGTTTACAAAAACGCTTTAGCCTTTAATTTTCCTAGACATACACCTCTGCTACTCGGAAATTATTAGTATTTTATGTGACTTTTTTATGTGCTCCAACCAAGATAAACTACCAAACTAAAGTAAAAATTACAGAAGCAAACCAAAAATGCAAAAATCACCGAGGAACTCAATTCGAAATAAGTAGATATTTTTATATTTGGCTGCTAAATACAATATACACAAATCAGTAAAAAAAATTACAAAATAGTAAAGGGTAAGCCATTTCGAGGTTCTTTACTTTTCTAAAGCAAAATATACAGAAACTTCAAATTTAATTTGGCATTTTTATTATCATTCAAAAGAACATGCTTCGGCAATAATTTTTTGAAAATTATCTCTTTTAATTGTTTGCCGCGACTACATTTCAGATGGTCCATTTTTTGAACCCAATTTTCAATAAATCGTTCGAGCATTTCGACCTCTGACTGATGACTGGTGATATCATACGACTTTGGTGGGGTCAATTATGTTTGTTTATATACGCATTAAGCCAGCAAAGAGCCTCATCGGTGAATAAAATTTGGCTAGAAAACGTCGGATCTTCTTCGAACTTTTGAAAAGGTCGGATGGCTGTGGAAGAACTACAGCATTTGTCACGCTTTAGAGTTAAGATCTCGTCTTAAATACGCCAAGTCGTTCCATACGTCAGTTCGAGTTGCTGCGAACGGCGCCGAATTGACTCTCCTCGAACTTGCTGCTATATTTTCTTCACGGCGTGCTGGAACGTGGTCTATTTCGTTGAACATAATCCAGTAATAAATGCTGAGTCTCAAGATGGGTGATGGTGTTACGAATAGAACGCTCAGATGGCCGATTATGTTGACCATAAGTTAAAAAAAGAGGCAATTGAAAATAAATACCTCTTCTTGGATCACCCGTTATATTTAATTGTTTGTTTTGAATATCTTGGTTCAAATAGGATGTGACCTCGTGGATCCGTCTTAAAGTTGGCAGCAGCACATACGAGTAATAATAATAAAAATAATAACTTTACTAACATTGTCTCCACGAAATTATACGCCGGTGTATAGCACGACTTTTTTTCCCAAACTAACGGAATTATTCTCGCAAAATATTTTGAAATTTGCAATTAAATTTTTGTAACTAAAGTTCGCACAAAGATCACATTGCATTATCTGAAGAACTTTAGTGTATAAAAAGCAATTTAAAGTTCCGCTTAAACGCAATTCAAAAACTATGCAAACATACAACAAACACTTTACAATAACAATGCAATAAAAGTACAAGAAAGCTTCAGTTTGGCTTTGTATTTCCATTTTCCGGCTGGTTACACCATGTTCACGCGCACACACTAACACATACACAAGCATATCGAATGCAATACAATACAAATTTTACACCTTTTCATGCTTCTTTGCATTTCCGTTGGAATAGCAATAACAAAGCGTTGTAGCAATAGTAAGCTGTTTAAGGCGTTTGCCTTTCTTTGTCTTCCCGCTGTGTGCAACCACTTACAAGATGTTCTGCCAGGCGCTGAGTCTCTCTTATCAGCGGCGCATGTGTGCGAACATATATGTATATGTGTGTGTGTGTGTGTGTGTGCAATAGTAACAGTGTCGTAATACAATGCCGCATAGAACAAGTGGAATTCAAATATGCACACACACACACGTACACATCTACAAACATTTATGAGCCTTGCGCTGTTCTACATATGAAAGGATATTCTTTGGCAGACAATGCGTATCAAGACGAAATCACTACAACCATAAATATTTTACATGTGTATGTATATACAAGCACACACACACGCGCAAGCGGAAGTATTGCTTAGTTTGATTTTTTTGTTATTGAATTTCATTGCTCGTGTCATAATTTTTACTCACACGCTGACAGCAGCTACCTTTTGGTATGTACTCCACTGCCTGTCAAAATGTCCTCTTCTACTTGGCTGCAAACACAATGCAGTTTATTCCAAGCCATTCTATTCAATTCTATTCTCTACTATTGTGTATTCATGTTCATGTATGTATGTGTGTGTGTGTGTGTGTGTATGGGTTTGTGTTACATTTCCATACTGATTTCCTTTCATTCGTTGTAGTATACTTCAATTGTATTCATATTTTTATGCATTTTCGTTTCAGGTATTATCAAGGGAGACGAAATAATGGTGATCAACGCTGCAATTGTATCCGACTTGGATATGATGTATTTGGAGAGTGTGCTGCAAGAGGAGCAATCACTATGCATGATGATGCGGTAAGTTCAAAAAGACACCAGCTGCGCCCATATAGTTATAGGACATATGTATATTCATACAAACATATATTTCCTTTAATATGTATATATCTATATGTGGGTAATTGTTAGCAAGAGCGTGGTGCGCCTTTTCCTTGCTGCCAGCTGGCGTGCTACAAATGTATTCTGTCTTCCACGTTGACATGGAATTTATTTATTGACAGTTCCTTATGAAGCTGTTGATTTTGTGCTTCCCATATATCGTCACCTAAAAAGCATAATAACGTAACATCACTTTTCATAAGTTTACAGGCGAAGGAAAAACGATATGATGGAAATTTGAGTTTTGGTATAAAATGGTTATAGAATGGTTATATATTGGTTATAAAATGGTTATAGAATGGCTATATATTGGTTATAAAATGGTTATATATTGGTTATAAAATGGTTATATATTGGTTATAGAATGGCTATATATTGGTTATATAGAATGGTTATATATTGGTAATAGAATGGCTATATATTGGTTATAAAATGGCTATATATTGGTTATAAAATGGTTATATATTGGTTATAAAATGGTTATATATTGGTTATAGAATGGCTATATATTTGTTATAGAATGGCTATATATTGGTTATAGAATGGCTATATATTGGTTATAAAATGGTTATATATTGGTTATAAAATGGTTATATATTGGTTATATCTGAGAACTGAAGCTGAAAATTGTATGCTACATATGTGTAAATTGATGCAGTGAATCGTAAGCAATAAAAACTCAATTTAGATTTGATGATACGTTGTTTTGCATTTTAGGTGACGATATGTAGCCATAGAAATACAATATACAAATACCATATACATATATGGTGTATTTCCAATAGGAATATGACTCCGACTATTTCTTTTTTAGTATAATTTATAATAAATTAAATGGAAGTTAGTTGAGCAATCCAAGCCATTTTCCAATAAAAATATCTAAAACTACGTTAAATAATGTCCGGAATTTAGTCTAAATCCGAGCTAATCCTAACTTAATTACAGAAGATACAAGCAAAAACTTAAACTTCAATTTCACCGAGGATATAATACCCTGCACAAATACAAAAGATGCCTTACAAGAACTTTGACCGGTCACCTTGTATGGAAGCAATAAACCATATTGACTCGATCTGAACAATTTTTTCGGAGCTTGTACCTAACCTAAGCATAATTGGGTGACGATATCCTCTCAAGTGAAAAAGCTTACCATACAAGCACTTTATGCCGATCGTTCAGTTTATATAATATCTACATATATGCTATGGTAGTCCAATATTGGCCGTTCCAAGAAACGAGCAGCTCCTTGGTGAGAAAAAGACGGGTGCAAAATTTAAGATCGATGTTTCTAAAACTGAGGGACTAGTTCGTATATAGAGACGAACGAACAAGGATACGCACATGGCTAAATCGACTCAGCACGCCACGCTGATAATTTGTATATATATTTTATAAGACTTCTTACGTTTCCTTTTGAACAAATATCGTGACAAACATAATATGGCCTGTTCGGGATATAAAAATAGCTCGCACATAGTTAGGCTAAGTTAGTTTCTACGGTTGTTGGTCATGACAGAAATCGCACATAAAGAGTAACAGGTAGTCTTTTTGAAACTACAGAACCTCTGTACCCGAACCCTAAATCGCAAAGCGCCTTACGACCAATATAAATCTGCGTAGGAGCCTAATTTATTTTCCCCCAGCTCAGTGGGATAACTAAAAGTGTGAGCACCCAAAAGCAGAACTCTGAAATACGGAACACTCAAAAACAAAATGTTGAAATGCTTCCACATCATCTTCTTCCAAATAACTTCTACAACTAGTATCCGGTTAATTGTCAAACTTACAGCTTGGACGCTGATAAAGCAATGACAGGTTAGAATCAGCACAACTAGGGCAACGATAGCCTTACTGCATTATCTCAAGATCCCTCTGGTCCAAGAACGCAAGAGACCTTTGCTTCTTGTAAAGCTGACCAAGCTCTCGCCAAGCCCAACTATCCCTTGTAGAACACACGACGAGACCAGAGCACCAACCCGTTTTCATTCCACTGATAGCGCAGCTATGGTGCTTCTTCTTACCTGCTCGTCAGCTTTGCAGTTATCTGTGATTCCGATGTGGACTACCATTCATACCAGTCTTATGTTAAGAGGACTCGATGCCATTTGAAGCGAGTTTGGTGTTTTCGGCTTGAAAAACGCTACAGTAGTCAGGAAACCTAAAATAGAAGTTAGTAAATAGTTCCTCAGAATATCCCCCTCTATCATGCTCATTTTTATACCCTGAACAGGGTATATTAAGTTTGTCACACCCAGAAGGAAGCGTCGGAGACCCTATAAAGTATATATAGTATATAAATGATCAGTATGTTGAGCTGAGTCGATTTAGCCATATCCGTCTGTCTGTCTGTCCGTCTCTCCGTCTATTTGTCCGTCTGTATATATATAGGAACTAGTCCCTCAGTTTTCAAGATATCGTTTTGAAATTTGCAAACGTCATTTTCTCTACAAGAGGCTGCTCATTTGTCGGAACTGCCGATATCTGACCACTATAACATATAGCTGCCATACAAACTGAATGATCGGAATCAAGTTCTTGTATGGAAAACTTTTGCATTTGACGTGATATCTTCACCAAATTTGACATGGATTATTGTTTAAGGTCCGGAAGAAATTGTTGAGGTCGATTAACTATAGCATTAGCTGTCATACAACCTAGACACATAGTTACTAAAAGAAATGCACCTGTGAAGTGTATATTGGCTTCGGTGCAGCCGATGCTAACGTTTTTTCTTGTTTTTCCTTGAGGAACCTACCTGCAGTCCTTTTTAACATCCATTAATAATTTCCTTAGTTCACAAATCATCAATTAATTATAAATTCGGACCTCATCCTCTTAAATTCGAAAAGTTTTTATACCTTAGGACCTATTAAAATTAGGAATGAGATTATATGTATCCGAGAAGCTCTTTATAGTATGGGTTTTACTTCATGCTAGTTCAATTGCACCATACTTTTTTCAATCTGGGGTCCTTTATGCAAGAAAATGTATATATCTGAACAAAGGTTTGACGGCAATTTACAGAATGGGCTCTCTTGAAACCATTTGCACTATTAGGAGCCACTATATAATTTTTACAACTTTGGTCCAGTTTAGGGAATACCTGAAAAAGCTTGCCTAACCTATAACAGACAAAGCGAGTATCACGGAAACATCAGTGTTATTCCGAGAGCCATTAGAGAACGATACTTTCTTAATATGTCTTATAAGAATGAGTAACATAATTAAAATCAACTCGGAACGTTTTGAACATAAAAGATATATATTTTACCTTCGACCTTAACTTTTCGCATTACTAGTAGCCCAGCTCGCTTCCGAAATGGATTTAGGTGCTATCTTTTATCATGTAATTTCAAATGTCAACTATTCCGATATTGATTACAGCATAGTCTTGTAATAAATGAATTCCAAAACAGAAACGAAATACCCATATCCATACACATATACATATATATAAATATATGTACATATATATAAATAGAAGTGGTGTCACACCAGTCAATACATCAATGTCAAGGAAGTAAAGGAAATTTCCGCTAAAAAACTAACAAACAATAACTGCTGCTCCCAATCACACACAAATGAAAGCAGCTGGCAACTATGCGCATAACAACAACAACAAACGAGCAACCGAGAAACAAACAAAATAATGGTTCGATGTAAAAGTGAGACAAATGTCGCAATTCAATTGCAACTGCAATTTCACCAATGTCAGCAGAAAAGCATTTACCAGAGTGGAGAGGAGACTCGCATCATAGTCTAGAGATTCGACACACAAGAAGCCTGTCAGCTAAGCAACAAGCAACATAGTTTATCATTGCGAAAATTTCCGTTTACTTTTGCCACCGACTTGCTTATCTGTTCATAAATTTGTGCTTTTTTCCATTTTTTCTTTGTTTTGTTGGTTTGGGAGCGCCTGCCTTCAGCGCATAGACACTTACAAGACAATCAGGCACTAAACAATTGCAATCGAAATAGCAGCGGCAACAAGGCAAACTATAACTCTCACAATGTTGCTCAATGCACCGTTAGTAATAATATTGTATTATGTGGCACATAGTAAACATACACTTATATTTATATATGAACAAATGTGTGTGTATGCCAAACACATGTGGCTGCATTCAATCACAGCACAAACTCTTTGCGGATTTCTGAGATTGCGAGAAGATAAAGAGTTGCAGACACTTTGAGCTGGAATTGTAAACCACGTGCATTTGCAGTAGAAATACAGTGTAACAGCTGCATGCAACAACAATAATGCAACAACATACAAATAAAATGAATTTGTTTACAACGCGTATGAATCGATTTAGAAAGCATTGGTGCTCTTTTGGTGGCATGAAAGCAATATGCATAATCACATATGTATGACAAGACAAATATAGAATAAATGCATATTTCAACGGGCGAGAGTTTTCATATGAGTAATTTATTTCTTAAGAGTAATCAATATTAGGGTTGTCGATAGATGAAATTACACAGAAAAATCGCACCTACTTCTTCTTCTTTATTATCGTAGACACCGCTAAGTCGTAGACATGGCTCGGGGAGGTTGTTCCCGATCCTGACGCAGCTTTTGGTATTGTTCAACGTCAGTTGACACAGTCGTATTACTTTCGCGGGGATACCAAATTCAGACATCGCGGCATAGAGGCAGCTCCTTTTCGTGCTGGTAAAAGCAGCTTTGAAATCGACGAAGCGGTGGTGAGTGTCGATCCTCTTTTCACGGGTTTTTCCCAAGATTTGGAGCAATGTGAATATATGGTCAGTTTTTGATTTTCCAGGCTTGAAGCCACACTGATAAGATCCAGTTTATTGACGGTGAGCTTTAATCATTCACACAAAATGCTCAGTAGAAGTTTGTATGCGAAGTTGGGGACGTTTGCACAGATTGTGGGGTCTCTCTTTTTGTGATTGGACAGTGCAAATATAATGTCCAATATACTTTTGCTGAATATGCTTTCGTCCAACCATATTCTACAGAGAAGCTAATGCATGCTCCTTATCAGTTCTTCGCCGCCGCATTTGAATAGCTCGGCCGGCAATCCAACTTTATTGTTCTTCAAACGAGTAATTGCTATTCGTACTTCCTCATGGTCGGGCAATGGAACGTCTGCTCCATCGTCATCCATTGAGAAATCGGGTTCACCATCCCTTCAGCAGGCTGGTGAAGTGTTCCCTCCATAATTTCAGCATGTTCTGGGCAACAGTAACTAGATCACCTCTGGGGGTTCTTCAAGAATATGCTCCGGTCTTGATACCTTCTGCTAGTCGCCGCATCTTTTTCTTAAAATTTTCAAGCATTGTCCCTGTCTTTCAGCATGTCAAGTTCTTCGTACTCACGCATTTCGGTCTCCCTCTTTTTTGGTCTGCAAATTCATCTCGCATCCCTCTTCAACTCTCGGTATCTATCCCATCCCGCACGTCCCATCGCACCTACTACTAATAAGGTAAGGTGATTACCGTGGTGTGGTGGACTACGAATTCCTTCTGTCGGGTCAAACTGTCAACAAAAAATATTAATTGAGTTATTTGAGCGTAATGCGTCGTTTGGGTTAAGCTATTCGTCTGAAACGGCTGGAATTAAGAGCGAACAACTCTTGGTTCCCTCATCACGATAACTTACCATGTCATACTGTATGAGTTCTTCGCTACTTCTTGGTCAAACAGTCGACTAATTTCGCTCCGGATCCACCATATTCACCTGATTTGAGTCCGTTTGGGATGCACTGGGATTACTTTGAAGGGAATGAAATTAATTTGAAAGAACAAATAAAGAATTTACATTTTATATACAAATTCACCTTACTTTTTGACCACAATAGTAAATCTATTTTTGAAATGAAACTTAAGGCAAAGCATAAAGTGTGCCAATGACGGTGGAATGTCGTTAACACTTTGAGCCCCGCGTGTACCACTGGTGGATATTTATGTTTTGACGATTTGGGACAATGTGACCACCCGTGGACATTGGTGGATTTTCATTATGGGACAATGTGACAAACGGTGATCACAAAAAAAAAAACAAGAAAAGAAACATCAAAAATGCATTTGGTTTATCAAAAATAAATATCACAAAGTCACCTCAATCGCAAAAAATCAATAATACTTAGTAAAAAATCAATAAAATAAAAACAAACAAACCAGCTTGTCAACTAAAGCACAACTCTTCGTCAGCATTCGGTGCAGAAAAAAAATGGCCACGGGTGGGCACGCGGGGCTCAAAGTGTTAATATAACAGAATTTCGTAGAAATACAGAAACAACTTATTGGTCTTAAAAAATAAAATTCGGATGCGTAGATCATTTTCGGTTATAAACCATGTGATCAAATTTGACCCGGACTGCCAAAAAAAAAAGTTACATTTTTGTATTTTATTGCCAATATTTGTACCGCCTCCAAAATAGACTCCCGAGCCAACAAAAATATTTCAACAGTTAACACAATTTTCTATATAATTGTTTTAGGTCTCAGTTATGACAGCTATCAGCCTTCAGCGAGTTTGTGTTTTTTCAGTTTCGGTTCGGTGTTGGACCACTATTCGTAAGATTGCTGAATAGTTTTGACAACATATTCGTAAACCCACGTCTCGTCACCAGTAATTATGCATTTGATAAATGAAGGAACGTCAGATACGTTGTCACACATATCTTTTACGATTTCTATCGACATAGTTTTAACAAAGATTCAGATATTTTGGTACGAGTCAAGCATTGACATCCTACTTTAACCAAAATATGTATTGAGGCGTTTCATAGAAGGTGTTGAGATTCTCTGCCATATCTCTGATGCCAGCACGAGGATTTCCAAGCATTGTTTGCTTAACTTTTTCAATGTTACGGTCATTAACAGACGTGTAGGACGACTCGCAAATGCATAGTTTTTGTTGTCTTCACAATCTTCACTGAATGTTTCAAATACTTATGTTCGTAATAAACTAGACCCCCAAAACAATTCTGCAATATCTCTAACGCTTCCGTGGCCACGATTCCATTGGAAACACAAAATACAGCGATCTCGTTGTTACTTTTTCTCATTGTGAAAATCGCCAGACAAACCATTAGTATCCCGCACTAATTGACATAAGAAGATAAAACTTCACACGAACTTAAAAAAAAAGGTTCTAGTCTAAAAATATTTATCGATTCGGTCGAGTCCGAATCAGATTTGATCAGGTAGTAATAACCTGTGTTTTTGTGCTTTGTCTACGCGTATCATATGGAGATGTTAGAGGATGAAAATTCAATAAAGCTAGGTGTTGACCCACATTTTCCTCTACCACAACAAAATGTCATCCTCTAATCCAGTGGTCTAATTTAATTTTTATTTCTACAAAATTTGTCACACCAATTCAAAATCTCTCACCACATTTTAAAATATTACTTACAGAAACAAAGATAATTTATAATTAAGGTTGAGTGTCCAAACCTTTTTTGTAAACAAACAGGTTCCTTGCCAAACAAATGCCTTTAACCTTGCCTTAAACGAGTTGTATACATTCTTAGAAGCTGGTTTGGAATCACAATTTCTCTGATCACTATATTTCAAGCCTGCTCCTTTAACCAGTTGGATTTAATTTAAGATAGTAAGTTAATACATCATTAAAATGTTACAATGTCTGTACTGTTATTAGTAACTGTATATAGTACATAATGACATTATACAAGTTTAAGTGAATTATACCAGTTCATGTGAGTTATGCCAGTTGCTGTTCGTTTCACCACTCTAAAAGATTTAGCGAATCGAATGTTAAAGCCACACAAACTTTTATTCATTTTCCTTTTACAAACGTTTATAAATCCTTATTTTTTCAACGCCAAAATAATCACCAGAAAAATGCTATAATGTCTGTAGCGATTGAAAATTATTAGCAACTTATCACACAACATGTATTTCCGTGCTCTCTCGTATTTTTCACATACAAACCGCCTCAAGTGCCGCCACATGTTCGTGCGCCTGTTGAACAATTCCAAACACATCCACTTGTGGGCATGTTCGCTACAATTCGCTATGGACTTTTTATACCCCAAACTCATACGAGTTATGAGTTGCTAAGTCCCACAATTACCGTTACTCAGCTTTTATTGCTCCCTTGTGCCCGAACTATGTGTAATTGGGTTGCTACTTGCGAGTCACTTAAGTGTTTTCTAGTTGCCATTGATTAATAAGTTCCACGCTTTCGACTTGTGGGTGTGTTGTGTACGAACCGGAATGCATGGGTGTGCGTGGTCCTGAGTGTATGTGTGTGTTCACTTGTGTGTATGTGTGGGTGGAACTCATGAAATTCCTATTAATTGTGCATGCGATTTCTTAAGTATGCCGTTCTCATAGGAGCGCCAAGCGAAGACGGCAACGAAACGCATGCCGAAATTTGGGCGAACTATAAATTAATGAGCAGCCAATACACACATTTGGCAAGGTTAAGTGTCGTTATGTATGTGTAATTAAGTGCTGAGCTACAAAATATTATAGCGATTAGTTTTTGCTAATATTCGCTTCAAGTATCTCGGCTAATTAAACGAAATATTACAAATCGTAGAAATTGAGATTAACCGATGCCATGTGCGACGTCGAGTGAGTCTATTGAGACGTGCTTTGTGTCATTAGCGGTTTTATGTGAGCAAGTCAGTAACTAATTAATACAAGTTTTAACTGAATTTTACCCTAAAGTGACGCTTTGAATAAACCACATAAAATATTCGAAAACATTTTTGGAAATTACTGCTTCGGAGGAGCCAATGTTTCGCCGAATGTATGTAAAACATGATCCAACATGGTTAGAGAAAAATTTGCGTTTGAAAAAATATGTGTAACCTGATTTATTAGATAACGGTATATCTATTATACCCGATCGATGGTATATATGCGGTGGATTTCACACATTTTCAGCAAAGAACCACTTATCCATGATATGAACCAAAAATACATTACAAAAGCTGCCTGAAGTTTGCAAAAAATATGAAAATGATGTCTAGGGGTACTTCCTATTAGGTACTGGGATCTATGCCCAAATTTAGAACCTCAAAACATTATTATCAGTTAAAGATGTCCTCTTAATTTTATGACACTATCTTAGACAGCAACTGATATATTCGGCATAAAATCAACTGAAATGACCAAAATGTAAATATATCTATTATATGGGGTGAGGGTACACATACATATCTTGGCTGCGTTTTAACCATTTTCGGCATCAAATCTGACTATGTCCAAGACTATACATACGTTCTCATAGTTTTATGAAGGTATCTTACAGATTAACCGACATAAACGATATAAATTCAGCCATCAGTATCAAAACCGTGGAAATTTGTGGTACCGATTTTTTCCAGCTTTTACATAACAGCATATTATTATCACAAGTAAATGCCAATTTAATATAATTATGTCACTTCATATGTTGACCGATATTTTTGATAAAAACTCAGTAATAGCCACTTAGGTCATCATTATATTTTTAGGTATGTGGGGTCTTGAAAGTTTTTATTCCGATTTCAACTATATTTAGATGAAAACTACACACTTTGAAGATACTATTTGTGTAATTTTTGGTACCAATATCTTCATGTCAGGTTTTGGGAAAAAAGTAGACGTGGTTGCAATTCGATTTCGTAAATGTCATTTTCAAACTGTAATCTGTGGTTGTCACGGTAATGTTATTCATCCAATTCGAGTTCTAGTTGGTCGAATAATGCCTATGAAATGTGTATTCACTTAAAAGGGGAGCATGGTCTTTCTCTCTATCCCATTTTTATTCCGTGCGCATAGTATCTTAACGTTGCCACGAATCCCACCCAGTAGGAAATGTTGGAGATTCCATAAAGTGCGCATATATCTACACACATAAATGAGCAGCATGATGAGTTTGGTCATGTCCGTCTTTCTAAATGCCCGTCTATCTGTATATAAGCCAACGAGGTTCTTTTTGAGATACCGCTCTGAAAATTTTCACTCTTTTCTTTAGTCAAGAAACTGTACAATTGCATAAATGGCTAAAAAGATATCACTATAACACATAGCTGTCGTATAAACTGATTAGATTAAACTAGATAAATAGAGGAGGATTGCACCGCGACCTAAGGTCTATTGTGCCCTCTCCTAAGTCACAACGACTCACTTAGCCCAGCATATTGATAAATTTCAATATACTGCTAAGCGCTATTGAGGCGATGTGATCCCTATTTGGAAACATGAATCCAAGAGCCTTTATCCTACGCATACAGACTGATGTACAGTCAATTAGCAGGTATTCTGGCGTTTCAGGCTCCATGTCGCAGAACCGTCAATTCACACAAGAAGTCAAGGCCATGATGTAAGGAATTTTTGAGATTGCAATGGCCAGTGTAGGAGGCGACAAGTAGCCTGTATTTTTCCCTTGGAAGGTTGATTACATATTTAAACCTTTTAAGGTTGTAACCACACATTTGTAACTTGGCATGGAGCATGACATGGAGTTATTGCCAATACCTCTCCCTATACACTCCTTTATCCTTACGGAGCAGCTTCTTTATGGTAAGGGAACCAACCACAATGATCGGTTCGGATTCTACCATGTTGATGAATGCGTTGGAGCGGGCGAGCTCATCAGTCAGTTCATTGACGGCTCTGCCATTGTGACCGGGCAACCATATAAGGTACACCTGGTTACGATCTGATAGACTATTCAGACGTTCTATACACTCCTGCACCAATAGCGGCTTCATCTGGTATGCAGAGATCGCTTTTAGTATCGTTTGACTGTTGCTGAGTATAACTATATGTTCTATGCACCAACTTATAGCAAAGACCACTGCTTGGAATATACCCTCAGGTATGAAGAGTTTTGTGAGTGGTCCTGCGACTCCTGCGCCAATTCCCTTAGACGTTTTCGAGCCGTCGTCGGCTTACCATTTGATTGTACTATCCTTAAGCAGTAGCTCGAGAGCAGAATCGACCGATTCGGCATTACTGTTGAGGGTAACCCTTAACTTTCTTAGTGAATTTAACACTTTTGGTAAGGCTGTCCCTTCAAAGAAGAGCCAGTGGTATTTCGGCACTTAAGCCCTTCATACGCTGGATAGAGTTTACTTTACCTCTGCCAAACTGCTGTCGTTTGGAGCAGTGTGTATTTGGCAACCTGACCGTTTACTAGGTGAAGCGGTGTGAGATCCAGCATGACTTTCAGCGCCATCGTCGGACATGTGCGCATGGCACCCCACCCGCAGATGCAGGCGGGTTTTCGCAGTTTCGATAGTTGAAGCCTTACTCTGAAACCGTCGTTCCATTTGTGATAATCGGTCGTACGATCATGGTCTACAACCACCTGACAATCCTTGACTTGCAATCTGAGGATTTACCAGCTAACCGATTGATAAACTGATAGATAAACGATAAGTTCTTGCAAGTAATTGTTTTTATTATTATTATTATTATTATTATTATTATTATTATTATTATTATTATTATTATTATTATTTAATTAGGAAAATATACAAAATACTAAACCTAATGGTAAGAAAGGAGTACAAAATACTGTGGCCATCGCCTCACAAGATAACTTCAAAACGTTTGGCATATAGTATTTTTTAAAATATCCGAACTATATATTCTGGTCGAAGCACTATATCATATAGCTGCCATACAAACTGACCGATCAAAATGAAGATAATGATTTTCAAAAAAGATCGTTTTGGCTTCTTATATAACTTGTCACGACAGAATGATAAAAAAAAAACTCGCTATGTGACAATTTAAGGACTAGTTTTTCCAAAAGCTCCCATTTGAATATAGCAGAAAGTAATTTATTTACCTTAAATCCAATTCGCTTTACACTTTCATGACTCTATTTCATAACTCCTGCGCGAGTATACGCATTTTACGATTACACAAAAATAAAATAGCTGATTTTTATTTTCATTTTCATTTCTGCCATAAATGTCAATGCAATAGACATCAGTGTAATTATCAGCTTCGGTTAGTGCCAACGGCAGAGGTGCATATGAAAAGCCGCAAATCGCGCCACTTTCCAAACAACGCGCACACCTACTCACACAAACGTGCAGCTGCAAATGTGTCGCTGTGGCCCCCATTGATGTCGAAAACACAAACACTCGCACAATGCACCGCAGCGGACGGGAAAATTAAGTGTTGAATATTGCAAACTGCGGTTTTGCATAAAGCGGACCATTGCCATAATGAGTTGATTACGTCGACGCTGAAATCCCGCGTGCAACATCGTGGCCGCATAAAACATATCAAAATTCAATGACAGGAAACGCCCGGGAATGAGTTTGTGGGCGAAAGAGTACACCTACTACCTGTGCACCGTAGTTTTGAATACACTAAAAATGCATATTAAGCTTGCAGACATACTGGCTGCCTTGAATGATTGTAGCCGATTAATATGCTTTTTAGTGAGTTCTCGATAAATTTTATATTCAACAATTGAGTATATTCATTTGTTATAAAACTCTCAGAGATATTTGTTCACGATTCTAGATAATATGAGATCGCTTATCTTAGAGGTCCTTAACTGAATACAATTGGTACGAAGACTAGTTAGAGTAGTAGCTTATCTATTTTTTTTTTTGACTCTACAAAAATATTAGAATTTGATCAATAATTGACATCACTTTAAACTGAGCACTCCTGACTGAGCAAAAAAAGGGCGATACATTTCGAGGCTCCCTATTCTTTTAAAGAAAAAATACAGAAACCTAAAATTTTTTATCATTCTAAAGAACATTTGGTGCCATTTATTTCGTTAAGATTATGTCTTTCAAATGTTGTCCGCGGCTACTTCTAAGATGGTCCATCCGTTGAGTCCAATTTGAGCATTTCGACTGGTAAATGGCGAATGACATGCGTGATGTTTCAAGACCTGAGAGGGATTGTCCGCATAGACTTTAAACTTTACATTTCGTCATAGTCTAAAACTAACGGTCTGATATCACACAATCTTGGTGGCAAATCAACCGATCCAAAATGTGAAATTATCTGCCCACTAAGTGTTCTCTAAACAAATCCATTGATTGATGCGGTATATGAGAAGTTTTACCGACTTGTTGAAACAAAAAGTCGCAGAGATCTCAAACTTCAATTTCAGGCATCAAATTAACATTTACGTACCCACCAACATCATTTTTTTTAGATGAAATAGCAGCACTTGAATCTTTTCAGATTGCTCTTCGTCCCAAATGCGGCAATTTTGCTTGTTTACATACCCATTGAGTCCGAAATGGGCCTCATCGCTGAATAAAGTTTGGCTCGAAAACGTCAGATCTTCTTGGAAGTTTTCAAGAGCCCATAAAGCGAAGAGCTATCGCTTGGGAAGGTCGATCGGCTTCAGTTCTTGTATTTTGGACGCTTTCAATTTAAGGTCTGGATGTAAAATGCGCCAAATCGTTCCATAAATCAGTCCGAGTTGCTGCGAATCGACTCTCCAGCGTCTTCGTGTACACTTTCAGTTCCGGCTGCTATATTTTCTTCACTGCGTGCTGGACGTGATCTATTTAGTCGTATATTATCCAATAATGAATGGTGAATCTTCAAGGGCTACAAGGGAAAGATATTCATAAAAAATCTATTGTTATCTAACTAGAACTACCTAGAACTAACTTAGATAGCTAATTGGGTAAATGTTCCCGAGGTACGTTACAAAAAGTAGATGAGCTGCAAGGAGGTTGTAAAGTGCAGAGAAAGTATAAAGGGGTTTTGACGGTCTGTAATGAATATAATAGGTATATGTTCGAAACGAGAAGGAAACACTTTGAATAATTTTTAATTAATTGGACTTAAACAAACATTTCATTCTAGCTTGCGATATAGCTTATTTCGTTATATAAATTGGGTTCCCGATTATCCTAAATCCAGCATTTCTGGCTCGACAATTGAACTTTACAATCTTTTAAAGTACCAAAAATTACAGATTGTGTGTGAAACTTTCTGCCCGAAGTTGGGTCTAGACCACTGAGATTTAGTCCAGATATAATTTGTTCAAAAATTTGTATCAATTCAAAGTCCGACAAAATAAAGATATGCATCATTCTACCTGAGTTGAATTAAGATGTCCATATCTCTTAATTATTACAGATATCATGAAGCAAGGAAAAATACAAAGAGGTGTTTAGAGTATAAAGAATTATTGAGAAAAGTTCTAACGAAATATAAATAAGAATTTGGAGTCTAAAAATGATAAAGCACAGCTTCAGCTAAGCAAGCTATCAAAAAGTATTCAATCACTAAAAATAATTTTGACCGATAATTACTTGAACTCAACCCACTGTGCAGCAATTTCATTTCGACAATTGCATTGCGTTATTTGCTTTCGTTTCGGCCGCCACCGCCACCGCCAACGTTAGCAATTTTTGATGTAAATTTTGTATTTACGCATTACGCTACTCTATCTACTCTAGTGCTGCAGTTTAGCATTGTTCATTGCGAGTATTTGTTTTGCCACGTGACCGACACATGCAACGCCAGGACACAATATTACTCACATAAGACCGAATTGTACTGGCTTAAGCGCCCAAAGCAGCTGTCAGCGCAATGAACAGATAAAAATATTAGCGATGGGCTTGTGAGCACTTTCGATTATCGAGACTCGATAATTATTGTGAAGCGCTGAACAAATTTTATATTTAATGTATTTGGGAACGGGTTCTGGGACTTAAAATACAATTAATTTTCGTAGCGCGAAAGTATGCATCTGGTAAAAGTTATATAAGTATTAGCTCCTTTTTTCAATGTATACTCATCAGCAGTTTTTATTAATGTGAACTCTATATCATATTGTGATACTCGTTGCAAATGTCACCTCTATCATGAGCAGCATCACATGTGATGGCAATAAATATTTGTCGAGTTTTGACATGATTTGACGCACTTACGATTTTAGCATTATAATTTTAATTTTTTTGATTCGCTTAGCTTACAGTTGATGCGGCTGATGGCTGCTGTTTACCATAATTCACATAACTGTTATATGAAATATTAGGAATTGATTGTTAATAGAGTAGTTGGAAAATTGGGATGTTGCGTTCTGCTCAATCCAAATATTGAATTTGAGTTGCAAGAATGGTTGTATAATTCTTTGTTTGTTTTTGGTAGTATTCCATTCTTCTAAATTTAATGTCTCGTATTATATACTTTACAATATATTCTACCTTCGAATTTTTTACTGAGTTATTTTATTGCTTTATCGATTAAAATGTTTGCCATGGGAAGGATCATTCGGAGGCATTTAACAAATATCACGAACTTTGGTCCGGTTTTATACTAAAAAAAATGTATTTGCTGACCTCAAGATAGTCACATATAACCAAAAACCTATCTGAAACTCCATTTCTGCAGCAATATTTTTATACCCTGAACAGGGTATATGAAGTTTGTCACGAAGTTTGTAACACCCAGAAGGAATCGTCGGACACCCTATAAAGTATATATATAAATGATCAGTATGTCGAGCTGAGTCGATTTAGCGATGTCCGTCTGTATGTCCGTCTGTCCGTCCGTCTGTCTATCCATATATATACATAGGAACTAGTCCCTCAGTTTTTAAGATATCGTTTTGAAATTTTGCAGACGTCATTTTCTCTTCAAGAAGCTGCTCATTTGTCGGAACGGCCGATATCGGACCACTATAACATATAGCTGCCATACAAATTGAACGATCGGAATCAAATGCTTGTATGGAAAACTTTCATATTTGACAAGATATATTCACGAAATTTTGTATATGTTATTTTCTAAGGCAACAATGTAATATCCGAAGAAATTGATCAGATCGGTTAACTATAGCATATAGTTTCCATGCAAACTGAACACATAGTTACTAACAGAAATGCACCTGTGAAGGGTATTTAGCTTCGGTGCAACCGAAGTTAACGTTTTTTCTTGTTTTAAATTAAAATTGAATGTTTTCGAAGTGAATATGTGATCAAAGAAAGCAAGAAAAAATCACAAACCCACCTTGAATTAAGAGGGTGGCAAAATCGTGATTTTTTTCTACTTATTTCACAAGCATATCTTTCCCTACTTACATATATATAAGAATTACTAAGAATTTTTGCTCTCTAGATAGGTTAAGTTAGGTTAATCTGGTAGACCAATAAGCTACGCTTAGACCAGTTTTGGTTCTTTGCTATACCAGATGGAGTTCAGTCGCGAGGTCCATGAGGAGTTATCATCCTTTAAGATGACTGCGCTTCACGCGAATTTTTAACAGACTCCGCGGCCTCACTATCACTTCCTCCAGTGTATCATACCGTGAGGACCCCAGAAGTTTACAGCTTAGTGTTGCCAATGCGAGACAAGCGCACAAGAGATGCTCCATTGTTTCCTTGGTCCCTTGCTCTAGACATTCATCAGCCGCATCCTGCGGATGTGTCGTCATCAGACAGTGATTAGTTAATATTCCGATCATGTCCCTACAGTTTATTCTATCGAGTGCCAATAGGAATTTTGCGTACGCCTTATCTGGCGTTTTGCACATGACTTTTGCAGTTTTTCACCCAGGTAGCTCATTCCATTGGGGTTTGATTTTCTTTGCCATGCTTCTGTCCAGATCGTCGTATAGACAAAGGTATGGGTTTGCCAATGTTGATCACGTTTTCGGGTGTTAGCTGTACACCATTCTTGGCAATCTCCTCCACTACTCAATGTGTTCGTGATCAGGCACCCAGAAGAAGTGAAGTTCCTTACTTCTGGCAACACTTTCCACTGCTGCCATGCTTACCAAGACAGTTCAGGTCGATATGCGTTAGGAGGTTACTGCCTTGAATGCAGTTTGGCAGTCTACATACATATATGTTGACTCTGGGATTGCCTGCATGTGCATTAGAGGCCGGCTCCACTGCTATCGCAATAGCAAAGATGTCTGTCTGAAATAAATTGCAGTGGTTCGACAACTTACATGGTTGCCTTATGCCTAACTCTGGACAGTATCTTCCCGTTCAGTGTTTGCCCAACCGCCATTACCCACCGAGCTATACCCGAAGGTTCAAGTGTAAATTCTCCTGCAGTCAGTAGTCGCCCCGCCGATTTTGCTGCGCAGCTTACAGCGAAGAGGTCTTTAAATGGTAGGTTTTTCTCACTTTTTCTTCTACGTTAAGCCTTTATTGATAACGGTAATTCGTTTTTTCTATTGAGGTAAATAATGAATATAAACAAAATTGTACATATGGAAATAAAATAATCAGCTTTAAGAATTCTTTTAGTCCCAAACATTTTAGAGAAGAGATGTCACTTATTTTAAAATATTTGGTCCATAACATTAATTAATCTATCAAACATCACAAAATTTAAAAACTTCATGATTACACTTATTTTTATGCACAAAGTTGCCACCTGTTTCAAATTTGTAATTACATAAAATTAATAAAATAAGCGTACCATTTCGATTCTAAATCAAGGAAATTTTTACAGTTTCGCAGAATATATTTTCAAATTTTTGAAGGTTGCCAACCATTTTTATTTTTTCAAATTAATCTTCAATTTGACTAAAAAAATAAATATTTTATTTTTGGACATGATATAGAAGTGAGTTTTAGGTGATATAGGAATTTAAAAAACTTCAAACTTATACTTATTTTGTTGTACAAAGTTGCCACATGTTTAAAATCTGTAAAAATATAAAATTAATAAGATAAGCGTACCATTTCGACTTCATATCAAAGAAATTTTAGCAGTTTCGGAAAATATTTTTTTAAATTTTTAAAGGTTGCCACCTCTTTGTATTTTTAAACAAATTTCTAATTTGAATAAAAAATGAAATGTATTTTAACATGATATAGAAGATGTTTAATAAGTCATTTATACACATATGCATATAAAAATAATTTATGTGTGTCATAATAAAACTGTAACGGCTAAGATATGGCAAAAGAATTTACTTCATTTTCTAACGAAAAGAAAAGTGAACTCTTTTCACAAAAGTCACACCATTCTTTTAGTGACATATATTTTTCTCGCTATTTGTTTCATCCCCTTCTCACTTAACTTATGCAAACTTTAACTTTACTTATTTAAAAACAAGTTTTATTAATTCTTGTAATTCTTGAAGTTGTGAGTCAGTGCTTTCCCTAACAATAACTCAACGAATATGTGTCAAGTTGGTAGTGCTTGAGGGTATTTAGTACAACAACAGTGCTTTATTTACAGTAAAGTATGTGTCATTAGGGTGTCAGTTAGCTCTGAAGTTGATTTTTTTCTGAATCCACCTGATTTCCATGATTTTTTGATGGTTTGCATTAAAAAAAATAAACCTAAAGCTTTGAAAAAATTATATTATAATAAAAAAATTTCGACTCTACAAGACAGGTTGTACTGATTTTTCCATCAGAGGAGTTATGCGCAGTTAAAGTTATGGTTCAGCAATTATTCTTTATAAAGGTAGACCTTGTCGTATGAGCAACACAAAACATATTAGGCACGTGCACGAATGCCCAGTACACTTGACACAGAAATTGAACTGCGTATAACCTTCAAAGAAGTGGTTTCATCCAAAAAAAAAAAAAATCAGATTACTGTTAGAATTAGAATTTAGAATATTGTTAGACTATAATTTTTTCAAGTTTGTAGGTTTATTTGCCTCGGGAAAAAAGGAATGTAAGCGTTAAAATATATGGTAACGAGAAATAAAATTATGTAGGCACTGTTTAGGTTGAAAGTAATAACCATTTTTACGCCTGATAAATTAGTAATTTCAACAGAAAACCTGTGATTTCAGGGGGTAAAAAATAAAAAAAGAATCAGATAGGGAAATAGCGGACACCCTAATATATAATAACCTCAAAACAAACTTATTAAGTGAATTCTACAGCTAATTCAACGAAGTTTTAAGCTAAGTTGTTAAGTTGTATTCTATCCTATATACATTTACATATGTATGTATGTGTCTCTTTTTTTATTAATTAACCCAGTTTTTTTTCTATAAAGTGGCACAACTTTGCTATAATGCAAACAAGAACTTCACAAACTTATAAGTAAATCACTCGCGCATTGACAAGCTTTATATGAATAGAGTATTAACAACTATTATGTAGGTGTACAGGATTTAAAATGCCCTCAGGGGAGGAAGAGTCAAAAGTTTACGCCATAGAAACAATAAGTATGTAGGTACAAGATAGTACAAAAATGGGTAACTTTGCTTAAAATGTAGTCGAACTTTCCACATTTTCATAGAATATAGTGTGCTTCCATAAACTTTTATAAAATGTGTCAAATTTGCGATTTAAAAAACGAAAATTACAAAAATAAAATTAGAAAACTCTAAATCAACTACAATGCTGAAGGTCGCAGAGCCTTTCAGTACAAACTCAGCTTTAACGCTTTCTAACCCTTGCCTCATATAAAGTTTAATGCGACTAAAGCGAAATAAAAATTAATATTTCCACCACACTTTTATAACACCTCACACTCTTTTTTTAATTGTTTTCTTTAATTTCGCCTGAAATTTTTAACTAATTGCACACACATAAGCTGGCCGCGTTAAAGCCAATGGATTACTGTTTTTATTACATCAACAAGCTTGTGTACTTTTTCTCAGTAAATCACTCGCTGGCGTTATAATTAAAGTACATGATATGCAAAAAAATTAATATGCTGCAAAATATGAATGCAAACTGAACAAGAAAACTATTTCAAAATGGAAATGAGCTACCGCTTTTTCTAGCTACACATTTTTGCCCGTTCGCTCTTTTTCTCCATTTGTTTCTGTCGGTATTCAAAAGTAATTTATTGGCCGCAACAAACCTAATTGAAGCATTTGCAATCTGAAATTATATTTTAAGTTTTTGTGCATAACTTCAGTTGACGCTTTGCTTTTTAAATTAACTTACTTTTTTTAATTTCATTTATTGTAACCGACACAGTGGCACAAGGCAATTGAGCTAATTTTTTCAGAAATTCCGACATGTTTTTTGTTTTATAGAAAATGTAAACATCAACGCGAAGTTCCAGTGAGTAATATTTAAATGTCTTGTATAAAAAATACATATTTACATATGTATATATATCGTCACCTAAAATGCAAAATAACGTAACAACATCTCCGAACATTTACAGTGAAGTGAATGAAAGACGAAATATAATGGAACAAGAGTGAAACAATCTTTTAATATTGGTTAAAACTGGTTTATATCTGAGTGCAGAACCTGCAAATGTTGGGCATATGTAATATTATGTATGTAATTTGAAGTAGTGAACCGTAATCAATTAGATACTCAATTTCGAATTTTTTGATGATACGATATTTTGCATTTTAGGCGACGATATAGTAAACCTGTAATAAAAATATGAGCCGCTTGAAGTATAAACCAGAATTCATTGTTAATGAGACAACTATGCGCAAAAAAAAAATACTTCTATTTATTTGCTAAATTTATGTACACAAAAATATTTCGAAAATTATTTAAAATCATTATTAATTTCACTGATGAGCTCAAAATGTCAAGCCAATGAATTAGAAAGTTTAGATGCACTAAAATCTATACAACAAACACTTTTATCTACCGATATCGTAATTTTTCTGCTTCAGTCAGCAATTTTTCCAAATTAAACAAGTAATTTGATGTAAATAATTTTTTAAAATAAAATATTATTTAATATAGTCAGAACATATTTACAAAAATTAAAATTTCTAAATTTAGAAAAAATTTTGATTAAAGAAGTAAAATATCTAAGCTCTTTTCGTTAGATCACTTAAGACGAGATCCAACACCACATGCCAAAAATTTAACGGAACATAAATAAAAATAGTTCTGCTTGTGTGGTTAAAAATAATCGTTTATACTTTGCATTAACTTTAAAAGATTAATTTAAATTGAGTAATACACAATGAACATAATTATTATTTTGTTAATTTATTTTTACTATTATGTTCATATTTTCATATTAGTTATTACATATTTTTGCTTTGCTCCACGTACGCTGACTTATTTCTAAATTCAAAAAAAAAATTGTGATCTGTATCGTTCACAAGCACCTTTTAATATATGTACATACATATGTATGTATACGACCTCATATCTTTCGTATGAGTAATATCACATTCTAGCATCAAATTTTTGTTACTTATACGCCCTGGACTACCTATTAGCATTATATAGCACTTTAAAACTGTAAACACCCGAAAATATATGTTACTCATACGCCATGTACAACTATCTTTACTCCAATCAATGCTGTAATGGTACTGCCAAGCGTATGAGTAACTTCCCATTAGAGTATCAAATGTGTGTTACTCATACGCCCTGTTCTACTCAATGTTCTAGCATTGGTTAAAAACTCCTACTTATGTATATCACTCATACGCTCTGTACTACCGATGCTGCACTCACTAGATACTTTGATGGTAATGCAGGGCGTATGAGTAACTCACGCTTTGGAAAATACATATAAATATCTACCCAAAGAAAATCACTACAACTAATCATATATTATTAACTCCATGCCACTCCACCACTTCAAGTACCCTTCTCGCTCATCTAACATCAATCAACTCGCTCGCTTATATATACATATACTCAATCGCTCTCTATATAAAAAAATATCTACCGCCGCATATTAAACTCTTTTAAAGTCGCCATTTCCTCTTTTTTTAATACTCTGCAATTTTTGCAATTTTTCAGCTCATCACGCACTGAGCCACCAGATCTAGTTGGCATTATGCGCGTCACTGATGACATGATTGATTCATTGGTTTGTCCACCGCCACCATCGGATCCGCCCGTAATGAGCGAGGAGATGATATCCGGTTTAATCGTGCCGGCGCCAGGTTGGAGTAAGTACAAATATACAAACAATGATGCATAAATATATGTACATATATATAGACACATAGCTACAAAAACCAGCCATAAAAATATTTATGAAACGCCCAAGCAAACTCTTACATAAATAGCTGTGTGTTTGCCTAGCTTATGCGTGCTATGTTGCCGCAACTGTAGTGACGTGGCTTATTCGCTTGCTGCTTGCATAAATAGATTAAAAATATGTCAACTGTCAAAGTGCAATGAAGTTGCAATAAAATGACGCGCGCTCGCAAACACACACACACACATATACATACTAAAAAACACACAAACACATTACGCACACACAGAGACATAACTACGCACATACAGAAACAAAAACTTATAGCCAGCAATGTGCTTTCGCGCAGCAGACATCAAATAGCAGCGCGGCAGTAAATTCGGTTAGCGCTGCATCAGCTGGCAACGCCGTGAAAGCTGTGTGCGCTTTTCGCTGCAGCTGCCTGGCTGGCTGCAGGGTAAGAGGGGTGGCGTTATGCTCCTTGATTGTGTTAAGTCCAGCAGTAATTCGCTGAAATTGCGAAAATGTATTCATTAAAATTTCAGCGAACTGTTGGTCAAAGTGGAATAACCAATACATATGTACATTTGTGTGCGTACATATGTATGTTTTATGTATATACACAACGTTTGATGATTCAAAAATCAATATTTGATTAGCAAACGCCGTTGGCGAAGGAAGCAAAGTAAATAATTGGTGCGCGTAAATTTTTGAAAAGCAAATAGTGGTTTGGAAGAGTGTATAAAAAGCTTAAGGTTTTTCTAAAAGTTGCAAATTGAATAATCAATTGGTCAAACATTTATAGAAGAATAACGGAATAATGCATTTTAGTCAGGAAAAAAACACTAAGTATTTTTATTTTTAATTTTTATTTATAAGGGTTATTGAAAAATATTGTCGAATACACAACTCAGACAAAAGAAAAACTCAGCAATAGCGAATATCACTTTTCACAATTCAAATATTTTACAAGTCAAAATTGAAAATTCACTCGAAATTCCAAATATTTTACAAGTTTATTACAAGTTCACCAGGGCCAATAGAGATAATTATGTTCACTCTATTAACGACGACTTAAAAATATAAATATTAAAATCACACTAAATTAATGATATGCAGAAATATACCGTTAAACTACCTAACTATCGAGAACTCACTATGAAAGCAGAATATTTTCAACAAACTCTTATATTGAGATTCTATGTTGCTCATACGCCACGGGGCATCAAATAGTTCTCCCTCAAATATACCAGATATACGCCATGTAGAACCATTAACAACCATTCTTCTCATTGTGATAAAGTATTGCAGCTTGTATGTTACTTATATGATTATTATAGAAATATAGTGAAATTTCAAGTCCTTGGCACTAATTTCAGTGAAATATTAGTTCATACATTATCACAAGACCTCCATCTGTCTCACTAAAGAAAATGTGTACATACTTTATTGGATATCAGTAACCAGTTCACTCTTTGTCAAATTAAGGAAATTATCTGGCTTGCTAAGGAGTCCATCCGAACGCAATGGACTTGACCAAACATTTTTTTCTTTGCTTCCTTCAACGAAAGTGGAACATCTATTGCTATGTGAAACCAAGATTCAAGACTAGAATCCTTGATCAAGAAATCATACTTGTACCATCCCTTTCAGCTTCCAAGTAACTTCTGAAAACCATTTGAAACTTCATTTACTAAGACCTTGGAACCCATCGAAAGATTTGCTATGAAGTTAGTAGTTGAAATAATTAAAGTTGTGAGGACCAAATTATAAAAACTAGCATTATAAATAATTCTAACTCATCAACGTCTAGACAATATTGGCAATTGTCTTTCAATAAGGTGTGTACTCATGGTTGCGAAAAGAGCCACGCAACCTGCTGAAAGCAATAAGCTCACTCGTTTTCTTTTGAGTCCCCCGAGTTGATTTGACTGAACAACGCTCTTCGAGCTGATGCAAGGCTCATATGTTCACAAAACTTAAACGAACTCTGATTTCCTGATTTCGAATTGATTTCCAATCAGACTTTAATGGAACCCCACGCTTGAATACAATAACTTTAGCGAAGATAAAGTGAAAGTATTTCCGCATATACGAGAATAGCTTAATTTTTAAGATTTTAGCTTTCCTCTATTAATAAGTGCGAAATTTCAAATAAATGAAGATTGTGTCTTTCAAATGTTGGCCGCGGCAAAGTCTCTATTGGTCGATTCGTTTAATTAATTTCCGATGACTCGTGCGAGCTTTTCGACTGGTAATTGGCGAATGACACGCGCTGTGTTTTGCTCGAAGACCTGAATCGAAGCGTGATTGTCGGCATAGACTTTAGGCTTTACATATCCCCACTGGAAAGAGTTTAACGTTGTGGTATCACACGATCTTGGTGGCCAATCGACTGGTCCAAAACGTAAAATTATCTGCCCACCGTGTTCTCTCAATAAATCCATTGATCGATGCGATCTGTGGGAAGTGGCGCAAATGTCATCGAGATCACGAACTTCAATTCCAGGCAACAAATCGGTTATCGGTTGCCACTTACCATAGCGCGATAATGGTCGCCATTGACTGTAACAGTCCCATAGCATCATTTTTGAAGAAATATTACACAAATCATATCAAACCGTTGCTTCTTCTGCATAAAATGGCAGATCTTGAGTCTCTTCAGGTTTCACTTTGGCAATTATGCTTGTTTACATTCCCATTGAGACAGAAATGGCCCTCATCGCTGAACAAAATTTGGCACGAAAGCGTGGGATCTTTTTGGAACTTTTCCAAAACCCATAGAGCGAAGCGATGTCATTTGGGAAGCACAAACGGCTTCAGTTCTTGTACAAGGTATATCTTGTACCCTTTAAATTAAAGATCTCGACGTAAAATGCGCTAGGTCGTTCGTTACGACAGTCCAAGTTGGTGCGAAGTGAGCCGAATTGACTCTCCACGGTCTTTGACTTGGTCTATTCGGTTGAATATTATCCAATAAATAATGCTGTCTCAATATGGATGATGGTGCTGCGAATAGTACGCCCATAGGCCGATTATATTGACCATAAGTCTTTACAGAACGTGAGTTTTCGTAATGAAGTTCAACGATTTGTAAACGTTGTTCAGGCTTCTCAAAGCTTGAAATTTTGTCCACATTTCAGTTTTCAGTAACAATTTAGTAATATTATATTATATTTTTACATAATTACTTAAGATGGGCTTAAGTTTTTCTATGAACATTTTCAGATTTTTATTTTTTTCATTAAATGTACCTTTACCATGCGCACCTATGCCGTAATCATCACCGCCTGAAAACAGTAATTAGTTTTGCCTCATATAGTTAGTCTATATTTTACACACACACATAAACACATGCACGTGAAGCATTGTAATTACTTTAAGAGTGCGCCAGGTAGCCTGCGTATGCAACTTTCATCCCAACCAAAGCTTGCACTGCCTTCCTTTTATTTTATTTTTTATTTTATTATTTCCCTACACATTGCATTCTTCACTTTTTTGCACTTCTTCTGCTTCACAGCTACTCGTGCAGCTTCCTTAAATGTACGTATGTGCTTGCAAGCGCAGCTGCAGTGCATTATTTGACAGTCTTCGAGGCGTCAGCTTCGCCCGGCGGCACATTGCCCATATGCCAATGTGCTTTTAGGAGCCGAACTACCCGCCACTTGCGAGTGCATTTTTAGTGCTCCGCAGTTAGTTGCATGTCAGTTGGCGCTTAATGCCGCTTATACAGTTAAGATAAATGCCACATTTCGCCACGCTTAATGATGCCACATACCAACTACTAACTCTTCGCCGACTTGCAACAACTTTAGCGTTGCAACGTCATTGCAGCACACAGGGAAACCTACTCGCTCTCTAGTTCATAAAATAGAAAAAATAGCATATGCTCGTATTCATATATGTGTGTGTGTGTGCTCTTATGTGTTGGAAACACATCTGGTTAGATGGAAGAATTCGTTTCCCGCTGAATTTGTTGCATTCTTGCATGCGTGTAAATAAGTGCACCGCATCCAACTTCGCGTTATTTGAAATTTACGCTCATTGCTGTGTTACTTGTTTAGCATGAATGTTGTAATTTTAGGTATTTTTCATTGTTACGTGAGAAACTCCCGTAAATAACGGTGTTAATTTGGAGAAGTTTGTCAGTGAAATGTTGGTGGAAAAGGAATTTCAAGCAATTTATTTGGTCGCACTAAGTAAAGGTGTGTGTATTGGGGTATTTGTTCTAATTGTTCAAAAATTCCCCGAAAGTACAGTTTCTTTCACAAAATTCCCAAGTTAGTTGTCGAAGTAAGATCCAACTTTCATAAATAATTTGATACAATATTCACAAGTCAATATCAAATTTCGTTATGAATCTTTGTTTTGAATAATATTTATCGGTAATTCCTTTAAAACACCAAGAACTTTACCATTTTCAAGTAAGAAATAGCTCTAAACTTCCGCTTTGTTGTTCTTCAGGCGGATAATTGCTAAGTGAACTTCTTCAAGGTCGCGCAATGGAACGTTTGCTCCATCATCATCGATTGGAGAATTGTGTTCACCATTTCCTGTTGTTATGCTTTCACTGCCATTTAGCAAGCCGGAGTAGTGTTCCCTCCATAATTTTGTTGTGCTCAGGACATCAGTCATTAGATCACCTCTGGAAGTTCTACAAGCGTATGCTCCGGTCTTGAAACCATCTGTTAGTCGCCGCGTCTTTTCGTAGAATTTTCGGACATCACCCATGTCGGCCAGCTTGTCAAGCTCTATTCGTACTCATGCATTTCATGTGTCTCGTTTTCTTCCTAAGCTATCGGTATCTATCCCATGACCTGTTGTACCATTGCGAGGTAGGCAGTCTGTTTTCTCTCTACGGTTTCTTACGCGGCGGCTCCCAAACCTAGCACACAACCCTGAAGAGGAGATGTTTCGCTTTCTCACTTTAGCTCGCCTTCAAACGGATGTTCTTAGGCTACGCAGAGGGTACTTGGTCAAAGACCGGAAGCTGAGCTGCTTGAGCCTTATGTAAAAGAATCGTTTCGGGCCATTCTCATCAGTAAAAGTTATATTTGCTTCGGTTCATCCGAAATTAACGTTTTTTCATGCTGAAGCTACATCTAGAATCAATTAGAATCCAATTTGAAGCAAAAGGATACAAATACTATCTAAAGTCCGTTGATAACAGGCACGAAATCGTGAATGATGTTCATGCCTTTGTGCTATCATAAGTAAAAGAAAACTTAACTTGCTTTCTAATAAAACAACAACAACAGCAGAAATAAATGTACCGTCAATGTGCGAAATAATCGTTTTGACACTAAAAACTTTGCTTTAAGTAGTATATTTAACAAATCCCGTGCGGCAAGTTAACGGCTCTATAAAGTTTTATTTATTATGTGAAGTTAAGTTGAGTTACGTTGAGTTGAGTTAAGTAGTATTTTCATGATTTGTGGAGATTTAAAGAAACTTTTCAGCACACACATGGCACACAGGCGTTGACCGACAATGCCAGATTTGCCCAACTGCAAATACACGCACAAACCATGTATGTAGGAGTATACGTATATACATATATGTATATAGTAAAACGAATGTATAACGGTAAAAATACATACATATATAGAGGCATGCGAAGATCTGCACTTTGGGCAACCACTTGCATTCAACTCCAAAGTCCATTTGGCACCACCCGCACTTTGCACACATAAACATGCGTTTGTGTGCGTTCATGTGGTTGATATATATATGTATTTATCTAGATATATCTCTTCATTATGCTCATTTATTTGTGTACATTTTCTCTTTGCAGATGGCACCGGTAAAGATTTATATTCACCTGAGGCCGAAAGCTCACCGGCACCATCATCCGTTGAACCGACACCAGCACAAATGGTCGCTGCCGCCACCAAGCCGACCTCACGTACGAGCAGTTTCGAAATTGAGAATCTTCTCAAGACCGCAGAGCAGGTACGTGTAAGGCTAACGATCTCTCATACACACATACACACTCACAACCATGCTCATAAAAACACCAAAACAGACACACTCATATCTATCATATGCTTTCATGTGTATGTATGTTCATAAGCATGTGACCAACGGCAAGCGCCGAGCGCCCACACACCGAGTCTGTGAAGCATAAAGTTGTTGCCGATTGCCAGCAGAATGAACTTTCAACTGCGTTTATAGCGGTTGTTGCTATTATTGTGGTGGCTGGCGTTGTTGTTGTTGCTGCTGTAGACACACATGTGCCGGCAAATTGCACGTAAAACTTGAGAGTTTTAAAACGAGAAATAAAATCGGGTAAAAAATAATAAAATTAATCTGCAAGTTGCTCCATAACTTAGCATTTGCGAGCGTTCTAGCATGTGTGTCTGTGTGTGTGAGCGCCGCTTGCTATTGCGTTAATGTGTTTATATGTGGCATATGTGCATATGTATGTATGTCTCCCTGTATATACCATACTCATGGGTTCACACGTTCATTTGGTGGGTCCTAGTATGTGCGAAAGTGTGTTTCAGTATTCCAAAACTGGTTGAGAATTGCATAAAAATTCAAATTATCTTTTATTTTGTTGTTGCATTCTTCTGTGTTGTTTAAGTTTGCAAACATTCTCTATATGTTGAGCACTTGCATATACCGTATGTGGACTTTTCATGCTTTATTTTACTTAGAATTATTAGAGCCATATTTTTATTAATTTCTTGATATAAATATCTATGTAAGCTTCTTCAATATATAGTATGATAAGTCCCATATATATACGTAAACCTATTTTGACTATCGGCAATGCATATTCAATATTTATCTTTAGAAGTTTTTGCACTTAAAATCAAATCACAATAATTTTTTGTACTGCCATAAGTTCTGTTGACAAGTTCTGGTTTATTCAAAATTTTCACACTTTGCTTTCACAGCCTTCGAACGGTTTGGCCATTGAACAATAGTAGCACACACAGTTTCTCTTGGTATTGGCGACGCTGCTCGAACCAAAGATTTATTGAAACTCACCAATTTCCTATACGATTTTCTACAACTCATTTTCTCCAACTCTAATGACAAACTGTAGTCGAATGCTTTGAAGTCTAGACTACCAGTCAAACAAACATTTTCAGCTTAAAGCCAGAAATATTGCTTTTTAGCCGCAGCTGGGTGGTTTTCAACTTTTGTGCTGAAACAGAATCTTGCTGGAAGAACAATGCACTCCAACGGAAAAAGTATTGCTTAACTGCTTTAGCACACCTTCTAAAACATCACGCTGATGAACTCTTGTCCCAGTTTTAACCCATTTTTTCACAGAAGTGAAGCTGTGTAATGCAGGAGACTCTAAACCAAACTACAGGGTTTATCCAGAAAGTAATAGGACTGAGTCGATATAAAAAAATTTATTGAACCAATCGTTACAATTCTTTAAGAACTTTCAAAACAGGTTCCTTCTGTGTCGATGCAGCGCTGCCAGCGCGACTTCTAAGCATTGAAGGCTGTCGTCTCAAAATGCTTGCCATTCATTAGCCTATTCAGGCAATCATACTCAAAGATCCATGACTCGTCACCTGTGATTACGTTTCTTATTGGCATACTTCCATTCGCCGCAATTTCTGGTCGTCAGTGAACACTTTTGGTACCATCTTCGCGCACCCCTTGCGCATGTTCAAGCGCTCCGTCACAATGTCATGAACAGATATTGATAAATTGACTACGTTAAAATCTTAAAATAAAAGTTTTTGTTTTTTAAATAGTTTTTAAGTAATTTTTGACGTTTTGTTTATAAAATTTTCCTCAACATATTTTCATTCGAAAAAGGGATACTTTCATAACTGTTGACCGCATGCTACTGAAGATGTCACTTGCATCTCTTGAGCCTAATTTGCTTCAAACGTGTTGTTAGAAGATGACTAGCTAGCCGGCTTGTGAAAATTATCTCAAATAAGTCTTGACAATGATCTGTGATCCGTACCCACTTCCCTTGACATAACTTTCTTTTTTTAACAGCATTCTTGCGAATGCGTTGACGAACGGCTTTTATGCCTGAATTGGTACGAACCAAGCGAGGTAGAACACTTGTTATTCTGTCTTCAACTGTAGAACTTTGAAAAAAACTATCAATAGTACAGAAAATAAACACTCTCGAAATATTAAATTTTGGTAATATTCAGCTTTTTGAGAAGCTGACAAATTCCATTTGAGCATTTTCAACATTTATGTTAAGTATTCATCGCAATTATGGTTGTTTAGCTAACCGCTCCATTGTTAATAAGCGAAAGTAAACCCTGAACTGATTAAAAACACGAGTAGACACAGCACACAAATTATAATAAAAAACGAATGGCACTTTTTGCCGCGAATTTGTCCTCACTGCATGCATTGTAAACTTTTTAACAGAACTTATGGCAAATCTAAGTATGTACCCTAATGTTTACTCCATCTCTTCCCAACAACACCTCACAAATTATCTGCCTAAACGTAGTTATTGTTTTAGTTTAATATCAGATAGAATTTGCATTTAAAATATTGCCTACGTTTAGGCTGGAAGCAAGTAAAAAGCAAGAAAAAAATATCAAATTGTCAGATAAAAATGTGAACTGATTTACAATCGCTTTTTAATTTCATGAAAATAGAATAAAGTTTTTACTGTATAATGACGAGTGATGTAAGATGTAAGAGTGATGTGAAGAAAAGATTTAATTTTTCATAAAATTAGAACTCCATTTTCAATAATTTAAAAACTTTGTTACTTTAAAAAATTATTATTTGTCCTATCATCCTTTGCTGAATTATCGAAATATGTAAAGCTCTTGAAAAGTTTTCCTGCGCTTACGATAGGAAGCCGCATACATCTCTTAGCCGCTAGATTAGTTAAGTAACCTAGAAAATAGATGATCTTATGTAAACATTTGCTAAAATTTAAGTTTTTGGCAACAAGTTTGGCGACCGTAGAGAAGGCTCTTAAGACGCTGCTATCTCTCTAATAGTCACACGACAATTTTCCGTTACGTCTAAATTCCTTATGCTAGCGAGGCATTCAGAACAATTTACTCTGCTCTCAAAAGCTATTTTTCACCAATTTCGTGGAAACACACAAAAATTGGAAGATGCGGATTTTTTTCACAGTAAAAACCAAACCTTTTCCTCTTTGCTTTTTCTTAGCTTGTTAGGACTCTCCTGTGCTACTAATTCTATAAGAGAGATTTTAAAGAAAATTTAGTACCATTGCCAGATGCACAAACTTTTACAGCTCCTTCATAGTAAAATGATCACTTAGTGGTTTTACTAAGTCTTTAAGAATAAACTCTAATCCCAAGATCATGTTGAGGCTACTTGAAACAATGGTAACTCAAGTCTTCGAACACGACCAAGGAAGAGAGCATACCATAAAATAAATTTTGGATTAGTATAAATAGTAACCAAAAGCCTTCCACTATTAGGCAAGAGATAATTCTGTAAACGACTATCTTACCGACATTTCTCGCTTCTTCACCACAAAGCCACTACTAAATCCCTAGCGACAATATTCACGACATGACGATAGATTACATCTTCTTCTTTACGGATACTGAATTGAAAACCTTCAAAGCTGGAGTATTCTCTGCCATCCGCACAAGATGACCTAGCCAGCGCAGCCACTGTCTCTTGATTCGCTGAACTAAGTCAATCTCGTGTTATATCTCGCACAGCAGGATGGGAATGATGAGTGACTTGTAGAATTTGGTCGACTTTACTTTTCAATTTTCTGGAGTTCCTTTTCATGCTGTCGAAAGCGGTTTTAAAATCGACGAAGAGATGTACTCTATCACTTTGCATACGTCCGCGTTTATTGCCATAGTACAGAGCCGTAATAAAAGCGCTTGCAGGCAGCAACTAGAGAAAAAACCACAAAAAATGTTTTGTCAACATACAAGGCAACCGGCCGGCCGATCATCATTAGGAAACACCAGCATAGTCGTCTGAATACAGTAAAAAACAAAAGAAGAAGTTTTAGACCTATCAGCGCAACGAGTTCCTATCCAGCCAGTTTCTGAGATGCTTTTGCAGGCACTATGCTTTCATTTTTGGAGCAAAACCCAGGAACAACAAGAAAACATTCTTTGATTAAGTCGACGATGGTGTGCAATACACCTTACCGATTAGACTGAGGACGCACTGAACGACATTAACAGTTGAGTTATTAACCTCTTCAGTGACTTACTTCCAGTGAAAGGCGTCCCTGAACTCAAACCACCACCTATAGCAGAAGATGAGCTCGAGTTACCTTGGGAATTCAGAGTTATCATCATCCAACTTCGTTCTGGATACTGCAGTAGAAAGCAAATGCCTAAGCCATAGTCATAGCCTCTTAAACAGATCGAAAGCGACAAATTTGCCTAAGTTAACGCTTGAAGTTTGAGGAAAGAAGCAGTGGCTTCTTTACGGATGGGTCAAAGCTGTAAACTCCAGCTTTAGACTTCCTGACTATAGCAGTGTCTTCCAAGCCGAGTTTGCAGCTATTAAGGCAGCGGTAGATTTACTTCGGAGTGCAGCTTCCTACAGAGAAGTGACCACCCACTCAGATAGCAGAGCGGTGTTATCAGTCTTGAACTCATTAACAGTGCGTTCAGGGTTGCCATCTAACCTGAAATAACTTAACGCTAGGAGTTAAAAACTTCTCTCTCTTAAGATTAGACTGAAACTAAAACTATGGACATAGCCACCACAGGCCATCTCTTTCTGACTAAATTATTTATGAGATCTCAAGTTAATAAGCCAAGGCAAAGAAAATGCGGTATATGTACAACACCTTGAAAATAACTAAAAATAACTATTTTTCTTTTATTATGAATGCATGAAATTAAAAATTAAGTTCACCTTTGTTGCCACCACGCCATTCATGCCGCCTCCTTGGCCAACTAATGACAATACACTTTAACATTTTACGATGCAGTTCACACAATTAAGCACACTTACGTTCACACAGTGGGAATAGAACAGAGAGACTTAAGTGCAAAGGCCACAGCAGCCAAGATATCCTTCGCTGCGCACACGAAAGGACATTTGTATTTTTAATACTCAAGCGCAACCAAAATGCTACTTACTTCAAGCAGCCGTTCGTCAAACAGCGCCAGCGCTGGCGTCATAAAAAAAGCAAATAAAGAAATGCGCTTCTCCTCAATAGCTGCTAAGAATATATGGACGAAAAAAAAGTCGCCTATCCATTCAAAGCCATAATGAAATAATAACAAGAATAGGATTGCCAGCCAGCCACGCAGCCCCGTTGCTGCAGCCATTTCCACAGGGCAGCGGGTGAAATAAATTTACAAAAGTGCCACTAAATTTGCCACAACGTCAACGAAATGTCAAAAGGCTATACAAACAGACCGGTGCACGCGCTCACCAAAACGCACACACCATCTTACCACCACAGAAAGAGCGAGAGACAGAGAGATGGCAGGGCGTGCGGCGTCAACGGCTACGCAAAGCGAGTTAAGCTTTACCAATTTTATTTTGTTTTTTTTTTTGTGTGTTTCACTCACAAGGACCTCGCCTGCGTACTGTAGGTACACTGGTGCCTCGTACCTCGTACACCTCAAGGACCTTTTGCGCCACGTAACCACACTATCGCACAATTTAAATTTGGCTCACTTACTCGCTATTCACTCACTCACTCGCTCACTTATAGTGTGCTCGAGCATCAATCCTTTAAAATAGAATCAAGGATAAAAGTGTACAACATAAGCTATGCAGCTTGACTGCCAACAACAATGTAGCTGTGAGAAATTTCAAAATAAAAAATACAAAAACAACGCAAAGAAAAAAACAACAGAAAAACAGTGAAAAAACGCATGAAAGGTGAACAAATGAATCTGCTCGTAAGTAGCATAGCAGGAGCGTGGAGGTGAGCGGCTGAGCTGAATGGCAACAAAGAAAGCCACCAAATGCTCTTTGTTATGCTGAATGGTAAAATGAAACCTTCCTGAAAGTGCTTTTATCATCGGTGGCTTAGGTGTGCATACACTGTGCAGGAATTTTTACGAGTTGGCGGTGATAATAAGAGTTGAGATGAGTTTTCTACAACAACTTTGCGCTTTGAGCGATCTCGGGAGACTACACTCTGGGATCTCTAAAAAGAAACGCTTATGAATTTAGCAGCTTTCGGGCATAGGAATCAAGCATTTCAATCTTTCAATAGAATTTGTAAATTATCATAGCCGATTCGGCGTACGATCAGTCATATACTCGTTTGTCGACGTATTTTCGATCACGCGATCCATATTCGTCCATAAGAGAGATCTTTCTTCTTCTTTATTGGCGTAGACAAAGCTTACGCTGTTATAGCCGAGTTTACAACAGCGCGCCTTTCGCTCTTCCTTTGCACTGTTTGGCGCCAATTAGAGATACCAAGTGCAGCCTGGTCCTTCTCCACCTGATCTTTCCAATGGAGTGAAGGTCTTCCTCTTCCTCCCAAATAATTTTGAGAGGCATTATCGAGTTGACAGTTCTTGGTCGGATATTATTCCGGGTATGTTCTGGTTACGTAGACCTGTTTGTCGAAAGAAGAGATTTTCTTTTATCTTCTTTTCAGGTTCTATAAACGAATCACTTGACGTAGCAACAATTTTATTTTTGGAATTTTATAAAATTCAGTATATTTTGAGCATGTCAGTTCAATTCACTTTGGTTATGTTCGCATTAATCTAGTTCTATTTGTAATTACTGGTTTATCAAGAAGCACCTTTAGTTCCTTGGATTATCTGTAAATACGTACTAGAATTTTCAACTAATCTGGTTCTATGGATCATTTCTGGTTCTATGGATCATTTCTGGTTTCTCAAGAAACACTTCGATTTCCTTAGAACTGTGGATATGCACTAGAATTTTCAACTAATCTGGTTCTATGGATCATTTCTGATTTATCGAGAACTAATATAGTTCTATGGATCATTTCTGACTTCTCAAGAAACACTTCGATTTCCTTAGATCTGTGGATATGCACAAGAATTTCCAACTAATCTAGTTCTATGGATCTTTTTTAGTTTATCAAGAACTATTCTAGTTCTATGGATCATTTCTGGTTTCTCAAGAAACACTTCGATTTCCTTAGATCTGTGGATATGCACAAGAATTTTCAACTAATCTAGTTCTATGGATCATTTCTGATTTATCAAGAACTAAACTAGTTCTATGGATCATTTCTGGTTTCTCAAGAAACACTTCGATTTCCTTAGATCTGTGGATATGCACAAGAATTTCCAACTAATCTATTTCTATGGATCATTTCTGGTTTATCTAGAAACTCCCTGAGGTGTACAGATCATCTGTGGGTTATCAAAATACATGTCTTTCAAAAATTCAAACAAGTTTTTCTCAGTGTAAAGTTATGCATTTATCAAGGACTACATAAAAGTACTGACAGCCAGCGAAGAGTCCACTTCCTTTAATGACACTTTACTAAATAGGTGAACCTTGCACACATAATATTTACATACACACACACACACGCATAAAGCTCAAGTGAAAGAATAAAGCCGATAAACCGAGATACATACAATCGTAAAATATCATATATGCCATGTGGCAGCACCTCTAACGGATGGATGAAGAAAAATATAAACTAAAGACTAAAGAAAAGCAGAAGAGCCTACTACCTAAAGTGGATACTCTAATCTCAAGATGAGGTTTACAAGCAAGTGTACCAAGGAGACCGAGCGCCAACACGATTAGACAAGCGAAAATACATACAGGCATATATATATATATATGTATATATGTACATACCTTTTTGTCAAATCTATTTGTGAAATTTAAGCGCCAGCTTTTTCGGTGTGAACCCGCGGCAGACAGAGACCGCAATGAGCAAGGCAGCCGCTCACTATTACCGACGCCGACGCCACCGCCAAACAAGCTACCGCTGTCACTTACGCGCCACCGCAGCGGCAGGATGGCAATGGCACCGCAACGCAAGGGCGGCTGGTTGTTGGCGCGCAACGGAACGGAGGAAACGAAGGAAGCTCCAGCGGCAGCTTATGCAAATGAATGCCGCCAAAGCAGCAGAAACAAAGCGCGCAAATCATTTACATAATGAAAAAGCGTAAAAGGAAAAATGCCAAGAGGCAGTGGAGCGCAAACAAGCGGCCCGCGGCATGTGGCATGTGTGTTGTATATACGAGCCATGCGAATGATTGTGGGCCACAATGAATGCATTCCACATCGCACTCGAGCAGGAAATTGTGCGCGCTCGCATAAATGTTGACTGACAAAAAACCGAAGCTGCTTTGCTTTTGTTGTTGTATGTTGTACGTGTGTTATTATGCCAAAATCAGCGGAGGAAGCGAAGGAAGCAAAGGAAGCGAAGGATGTTGCGGCAAACGAGGCACAAACAGGCACGAAGTTATGTGGAGGCATGTATGTGCGCCTAAGTAGAAGAAGGTGGCTTGTAAAGTGACAGCCTTGTAATGTGTTGTTAAAGCAACAACAAGCGCAACAACAATCACAACGCAACAGCGCTATGTAGCGGTTGTAAGCAAAAACTACAGTCAGTGCTACAAGTATGCCACACACACAATGCAACCAGTAAGCCCCAAACGTCAAACTGTCGACCTGTCTTGAGCGTATGCCGCATGTCTCATGTATGTTGTTGCCCCTAACCTCCAGCCATCCTGGCAGACATCAACTGTCAGTGTCAAATGCACTTCGTCTTCGGATGCTGTTGCTCCCCAACTATTGTCGCCAATGCAGAAGCGCTCCCTCTAACCGCAAAGATGCGTATTAAACACCTTCCATTTACACTGTCGACCAAGCGATTGTCAACCAGCGCTTGCTTCCGGCTTCATGCGGTGAGGAGCGTGAGAGCCCAACGAAACCGCAAACTGAATTGGAAATGTCATGGCAAGAAAGCACTTTAATGTCGAGCAGAGTTGCATTGCGGCGGAGTCTAGAGCTTTAGCTCCGACATCATGTAGGGGTCTATAGTCACTGTTATATGTGCAGTGTAAATATATTTACAAACAAATCATTGCAATTGCATTATGATTGTAATGATTTTAATAATTTAGTTACACACACCTGAAGTTACACTTTACTCCCAAGGCAAAGCTTTTCCTCTAACTTCACTGTAAATGGTGATATTAGAGGAGGAAAGGAAAGAGCTTGCTGACAGGTTTGCCCACAAAACCCAGAGCTTTCACTATTTGAGCCTGAAAGCTTTTTTTTATTTTGATGTCCTCTGGCAATAGATCGTACTTATTGTTTCCCCCAAAAAACTGAAAGCTTTTGTCAGAAAACCAAAACCTCTTTTAGTGATAGGATTTTTGATCGTCTCAAAAAAACGTTTCGACTGTTCTCCAAAAACACAGAGCTTTCTCTTCATGAGCTTTCCCTTTATAAGCTTTCACTGAAAGCTTTTATCGAAAAATATTTCTTTAAATTCTTAATGCCATTTGGCAAAAGAAAGTTGTTACTATTGCTCCCAAAATACTGAGCTTTCACTTTAGAGCTTTCACACTATGTTTTTATCAGTCAATCGTTTTATAACTTAGATTATTTTCATAAGCAAAATATAAATCACTATAGTCTCACCCTCAACTTATGCTGTTTTCAAAGTTTGGTTCTAAACAGTCTAAGTGAGCTTTCATAACTTACAAATACGCCATGCCAAGTAAATAAATCTTTGAATTCTAATATATTATTTTAAATATGATCTATTATTAGAACTCGAACTCATTAAATTTTCAAGCTAAGGTAATACTATTCGTCGATGGCATCGTTAAAATGGACAGCCAATGAATGTTTGATTTTGAAAAAGGTTTAAGAAAGGCTATTGTGGATATACAGTATTAGTAAAGAAGAAATCTGTAGCAGAGAAATCTTAGTCCGAAATAATGTGAGTTAAAGAGGTACAGAAAAATTTCTTAACCGCATGTCTACGGTCTGATTTTATGATCTTTGGTAATTTCTACCAATCAAAAACACTTGCTCGCGACAAACAATTGTCAACGAAGGCCTTTTTCAACAATTTAAACGTATCGGCACCAAAAATTTGATTCCAAGTCCAAAATTTAAAGGAACTTCTTTGTCGCATAATTTCCCTCATCGTAAAAATCTCCGAATGCACTTTATGTAATTCAGAAAGACAAGCGCATACTAAACACTAATGATTATTTTGATGTGGCATTTGGCACAGATGTCACTGACTATCATACCCACCTACACAAAAAATATTATGAGGAATGGGTTTTCGCGTAAAGTTTAAATTAAAAAGTCTTACTATTTTGTGCCCACAGTAGTAGACTGCAGTTAACAGCTAGAAGTGCAGCTTGAAACGAGACAAGGGTGAAAAGAAAAGTGTGCTTACATACCAATAAACCTCTTATTCTGCATGTAGTCACATTATACAGTAATACATATATAAATAACTATACATGCAGTTGAATAAATTTTCATTATTTGAAACAATATTTATATTTAACCAAGTATATACTATGTATATACGACTATTGTATGTATTTAATCATTTTCCATATTTCATTCACTCTTAATGGCAACTAACTCACACAAAATCGCACCAACAACACCAAAAATTGTAGACATGAATGTATGTATGTAGCCTTTTCGTCACTAAATCACAATTAATTAATTAAGCACCAGCCATTTGACTTTTGTTGTTAAATTAGCTGCCAACCGCTCCAACAAAAAACACCCACCCAACCATGCAGTCAGTCACACTTTTTTTACAATTCGCCACTTGCTCCACCCCCTTTTTTAATAACGAAAATTATTTGCACAGATTTACACCACTCACATTTTTGCTAACTTCACAATTTTCTTTCTTTCTTCATCTACTTTTTTATATCATCTTGTATTTGAATCCAAATTAAATGAATTGTTTGCAAACACCACGTTTTACAATATAATGAACAACAATAACAACAATTAATAATATGATGAAAATTTATAACAATTAATAAATGTACCAAAACAACTACAACAACAACACTACTACTATTACTACTACTACAACTACAACAAACCAACCAAACAACTAACAAACATCACTACCAAAAATACTCTCTAAATTATAACCGAAAATCATAAATTAAATTAAACCAAAAAAAAATTAAAATTACTAAATTGATTGACCAAATGCAAAAACGAAAACGCACAAACAAAAATTTAATTGAAATAAAAATTCAAAAATACAAAAACAAAAAAACATCAATCAACCTACTTCCATCGTCATCATCGTTGACTTTGTTTGTGTCGATGGAAACGCTTGATTGAAGGTTACCGGATTTTGTCGTTCACCTCAGGAAACCCGTAAATCCAGCCCGACCGGTTCTGTCACATCGTCAGTCTCGAATGCCGCACTGACACCGTCACGTCAGCTCACCGATGCTGAGAAATTGCGCAAGGTCATTTTGGAGTTGGTCGACACGGAGCGTACTTATGTTAAGGTAAGTGGTATTTACCGAAGATTATCGTATTCTTAGTATAAAATCTTATGTACTATATAAAATGGGATACTTACTTATTATTTATTTAATAACCTTGCTGAGATGATTTTTATTAAATTTAAATAAATTTCGAAATTCATTCCGAATTAATGACAAAGCCTGGTATTGAATCTCTGAGCATGAGTAGTTCTGAGGCGCAAAGTAGTTCTTTGGGCGAAATCAAGTATTAAGAAGAAAACACACTAAGCATACCTGAGGCTGATCAATAGTATTCGTAACTATTATATTATATGTAGAAATTGTCGAGAAGAAATGAAATCTTCCAATTAATTTAAGTCAACGTAGGTCAGCTTCGAATTCTTTGAGATATCCTACTGTCCAAAATGGATGAGTATTTAGTTCTTACACAGTTTTTTAACATTACGTTGAGACTCTGTGGCAAAGTCTAATGTTTATAACTACTATTCTTACCTATAATACATATTTTTAGTCCTGAGAGAACCAAGCGCTGGAATATGAGACCTGCCAATATCAAAACCCTTAAAAACCGAAGAAGTACCTTTTCTGAATAATTGTCTCAAGTAAAATCATACAGAATCTGAAACATTGAGCTCTTGCTGTAGAAAATAAGTTAACATATCTAAGCTTCTAGTCCAACACTGATGGCGACGTCCAACACTGAGGAATTTTTTCGAGCCGAAAATGAAAAATTTCGTCTTTTGATCCTAAAAAATGGCTTCGGTTGTGCAGGCAAATTATTTTTCAACATCTAGAACAAAGGATAACTCTATACTGAGCAAAGTTAATGTATAATATCTATCTATAAAAACAGACTTCTCCTTCCATGTCATTCGATCAGAATCGACCTAATTGGCAGTATATGCTGGAAAATGCCAAGCAGATGAGCTTTTTAGCGAGGACAACCTCACCCCACTTTCATTTGATTGGCAAATAATTGGTACAGTGCAAGCCTCTCGCGTTCAAGCGTGGGTTCTATGGACCACCCGTCAGCTTGGGGAGCGCTGGTCAACAACCAAAACTTGTGCAGCTGCAAGATCCTTCTGGTCCAAAGTGGCACGCAAAAGGTTCTCTGACCGCCATTGTAGATGTTCTGATGGGATACTGTCCAATACTCACACATCCATTAAGATTACATACATATTTTGTCGGATGTAAATGATGTGTGAAGAAAGTGGGGTAGATTCATCTAATTACTTTTATTTCAACAGTCCAGCTTTTACCAAACTTAGGTTGAACTTTCGGCGAAATGGCTTTGATTGATATTGGGCACCTTAATAAATTTGTGGTCGACTCAAAGCACTTTGTCGTGCAATAAGTATTTGGTGAATTTTGGGAATTGCAAAGAACCAACATTCACAATAGACCAAGTGGATTCTTGTGTTACCTTAGTGCAAAGATCGACTCCGTGAACTACCATAACATAACCCACGATAGTTGACAGACACGGACCCATATATACACTCAGTTGAGTATTTTCCTCTCATCAAAGTTCCTTAAAATCAATTAGGGACTATTTCATTTCACTACAACAATAATAACCCCGAGAGAGCATGAACTGTAACTTACACATAAATATTTTTAAGATTGTTGCTCATATGTGGTTAACAAGAGAAGTTTGTGAGAAGAGTATTGATCCAATCCTTATCAGGAGCCGTTCTCAGCTTTTCTCTACTTTTAACAAACGCAGCATTTGTGAATCCCAGTAAACCTCAGAAATGATAGACTAAACTGAGAGAACATCCCAACCTAACTAACATACATAGACAGTAGATTGGAAGTACACAATATTCTTATTGGCAATCAATAGATGAGACTATAGGAACATGATCGGGATACTAATTGGGACGACACACGCCCACAGGATGTTGCTGACAGAACGTGAAGACTGCAGGAAATGTCTAGAGCAGGGCCCCAAGGAAACAATGCGGCATCTTATATACTTGTCCCGCATTGGCAAGACTACGCTGTAAGCACATGGGATTTCCACGGTGTGATACACTGGAAGAGGTGTCGATAGTAGGGCCGCAGAGTTTCTTAAAATTCGCGTCAAACGCAGGCATCCTAAGGATGACCACTCCTCATGGACCTAGCAACTGAACTCCATCTGGTATCGGAAAGGACTAAAACTGGTCTATGCGTGGCTTATTGGCCTACCAGTTTAACCCTACCTATTAAACAGTGTATCCAAACGGTCGAATAGAACTGGGTACTTGTAAATATACCCTTTTCCTCGAACCCAGACCGAATCTTATTACTCCTACTGAATACTAATTTCGTTTTAATTAGTACCATAACTTCTTCCTGAAATGGCCGGTAAAGATCTGGAAACCTATGAACATCAACGATTTTGTAAAGCTTTAGCTATAAAGTCACCATACTCCTTTCTATGGATTCAGAGCATCTCAACTCAAAAGATTTCCACGCTTTCCTGACAAACCTAAGTCTTTTAAATGAGTATTTTCAATAAATAAGTATAATTCTAAGAACTCAAAGTCAATCTACTCAAGTCAAGTAGGCAAAACTTGGGGAAACGATGAAGCAGATATTATTGATTAAGCGAGTACACTAAGTATTATCTAAAGTCACGAGCAATTCACTTCTTAGAAAGCCAATGATATCATCTCACCTATACACCGACGTAGTACTGAAAAAACCACTCTACACTTACACACACAGACACATTCACGTCAAATATCGGCCATTATGCAGCAAATCATCTTAAAATTAATTACTTTTCGCCTTAAGTGGGCCGCGCCAAAGAAAAAGAAAGAGTCTTACCAAGCTTATAATGTACGAATGAGTGGCGTTTTATAATGAAGCCAAGACTTTGAGCAAACGAGCCAATGAATGGAGTCAATTGGGTTTGAAGTGTTTCGCTTAGCGATTGCATGAGTGGCGGCGCAGAAGAAGAGAGAAATTACTGAAGAGACGAGAAGTTGCTGAAGAGGCTTAGGTACTTATATGTGTAGGTAGCACAGGTGCAAAAACAGCTAACAGCAGATGTGGCACTTCATGCTTAAGTATACAAGCCTACAGTCACATGTACAGTAACTCCAACTACTATTTGACTGACAGCAGTTTGACGTAGAAGTGACATTTTATGACAACCGCACCAAATACAGGAGCACAAATTTTTAGGGTGTTACGAAGGGAATGTAAATTTTAAGGTCATGCCGCATTGTGATTAAGCAATAATGGCAAAATGGTGGAAAAGTTTTACGCAAACAGGAGGAGACAGCAAAAGAAGCACAACCAAAAAAGAATAATAATAACGCTCGCAGTGCTTTGCAATGCTCAATGCCAAATTAACGCTTTTGAATTGCAGATAACGATGAGGCGTTAATTTTATGCTAATTTCATTAAGATTTTCGCAATGAATATGCAAACGAATAAACGAAACAGTCGACTGACGAGTCGAACTTGCCACAGCCAGCAAAAGCAACAATAACACAACACTCTCACTACGTGTAGTTGTAAAATAACGGTAGTTTAGCTACATTTTGTAGTGCTGCAAAGAAGTTTTCGTTGTAGTGGCTGCTAGTAATAGAGCAGTGGGGAAGTGGAGAGCCAGAGAAGAGGGGAAAATTGGAGTGGCGGGGGGTTTAGCACGCAACATTGCTTTGTGCTCATTAGAGACGCCAGCTCAAAGCCGATAAGCAAACAATGAGATAATAATAATTAAAATTTTAATTTGTAAATTATGTAAAGTCAAGCCGAGGGGAGAACGAGGCAGGCAAGATTAGCGCGGTAATACAAGTTCTTATAAGTTAAAACCGAACCAAGGCAGCCACTAAGTGCTTATACGAAGTGCGGACAAGCGCGAAATATGGCGGAACGCGTTTATTCGCGATTTAGTGCGAGTATCTTTCATTTATTTCTCGAATACAACATGCATATAAATTTCATGAGTAGTATATTGGAGCCGTTTACTAAGTATTATCGTATTTTATTGTGTGATTCTTCTTGTTCTCTATTGGTATAGACACCGCTTACGGCCGAGCTTACAACAGTACACCAACCGTTCTTATTTTTCGCTGTTTGGTGCCAATTGGAAATTCCGACCATCTCCACCTGGTCCTTCCAACGGAGTGGAGGTCTTCCTCTGCTTCCCCCGCGGATACTGCGTCAAATAATCTCAGAGCTGGAGTGTTTTCATCCGTTCGGACGACGTGAGCCAGCCAGCGTGGCCGCTATCTCTTCACTCGCTGAACTATGTCAATGTCGTCGTATAGCTCGTACAGCTCATCGTTCTATCGACTAAGTATTCATCATTGCCAATGCGGAATAAATCTTCCTCCGAACCTTTTCTCGAAATCTCGTAACGCTGACTCATCAGATTTTTTCATCGCCCATGCCTTTGCACCACATAACAGGATGGAAATGATAAGTGACTTTTAAAATTTGTTCTTTGTTCGTCGAAAGCGGACTGTACTTCTCAATTGCTATTACAATTTCCTGTCGGCAAGAGTTATTCTGCGTTGGATTTCGAGGCTGACGTTGGTGTTATTGTTGGTTTCAAAATAAACGAAATTATCTGCGACTTCGATGTTATGGCTGTCAGCAGTGACGTGGGAGACAAGTTTCGTCTTCCCCTCGTTTACTACCCGACCCATTTGCTTCGCTTCTTTCCAGCTTGGCATACACTCTTGTAGAAGCTTGTACCTTCTATCGCATGATAGGAGTCGCCTTGTCTGAAACCTGGTTTGATAGCGAACGGCTCGGAGAGGTCCTTCTCGATCCTGACGGATTGCTCACAGCCGTATTAGTTTTGCAAATATATCAAATTCAGATATTGCGGCATAAAGGCAGCTCCGTTTCGCGCTACCGAAAGCAGCATTGAAATTGACAAAAAGTGAAGAATCCTCTTTCCACTGGTCTTTTCTAAGATTTGGCACATGGTGAATATCTGGTCAGTTGTTGATTTTCCTGCCCTAAGGCCACATTGATAAGGTCCAATCAGTTTGTTCACGGTGGGCTTTAATCCTTCCCACAGTACAACCGATTCGATAGAACCTTATATATGATGTTGAGGAGGCTTATCCCATTGTATTTGGCGCAGATTGTCAGTTCTCCCTTGTTATTGGATATATTCGTACAAATACAAATAAGCTGATGCTTATTCCTTATCAGTTCTTCGTTATTTGCAAAGAAATCATATCACTCTTATTGACAAACCCTGTATATATTTTTAGTAGCACTGTCTTCGAAGTAAACTCGCAAATCACTTATGTATATGGAAAAAAAATTCTGCTTCTTGCCGAGCAGTAGTGGAAAATAATGCGCTTCAACTATTCAAGTAAAATAATTATTACTTAAAAGAAATAAGACCACATTATAAATATTCAGAAAATGAGAAAGGGATGAAAGAAATGAGAGAACAAAGAGAGGATTTCTTAAAAGTACCGCATTGTTGATTATTAAGTCAAGTTCGTAACTCGAATAAAAGTAGCGCATAAATAATGCAGCGGCTAAAAAATTATGACTATCAGCTACAAGCAACAACAAAAGCAAAAAAAGTGAAACAAAGGTGAAAACAGAACAAAAAAAGCACACTCGAGAGCATGGCGTGGTACACCTAGATTTGTCGGTAATTTTTATCACCAACTCTTCACGCCAATACATAAAGCACACATATATACAAACATACATACATATTTTTATATATGTAAGCAGCATTTCCTTAATCTATTTTTGTAAATAGAGCGCGCATTTCTCAAGGTATTCGTAATTTTCCGCTGCCAGCGTCGACAGTCGGCGGCAGCGTTTTAATGAGTTTGAGGAAGTTTTGCGCAACTTGGCAGAATTTATACGGCGATGCCAAAAGTGCAAACAGCGAACGCCAAACGCCAAACGCCACTAATTGGTAGCGTTGGTGGTGGCATCAACTTTTGCCGCAACCGCACGAGTCACAAAGCGTGAACCACACGATGATACCCAGCGCCGCCACTAACGGCATGCTGCGTGGCGTGGCGTGGCATGTTCGCCGGCAATCTCTAATTCAAACTTTTATTTACCGAACCACTATTGTTTCAAAGTTTTCACGCTGTATTAGCATACACCGTTATATAGATAAAATTCTGCGCCTTTATTTCCAGTTTTAATTTTACGTACTATTTGAGCGGAAAGCACCAAACACCGCCACATTTATTGGAAATGTGCAGACTCCCACACATTCGTATCTCTCGCTCAAGTGTGCAACTTTCCTTACGGCTTCCGTCCTTTGCTTTTTGGTAGCGAATGTCCGCAGGCGAGGTAGTGTCCTCTTTTTTCCGATTCGATTGCCGTTTTGTACTTCCGTTTCACCACACTCACTTCTTGTCTTAACTCAACTTAGTTTAATCTCCCTCTCTCTCCCTCACTCTCCATCGTGCCTTATTTTTCGGCTTATTCTAATTTTAATTAAAATATTTGTAAAGTTCATAATTTTTCATTGCTTCGGGTGGTTTGTTACATTAACGATTTGGGTCACAGCCACCTTCGGACTATGCGCGTTTAGCATCGCATAAATACACCGTTTTTGTTAAGTGGCTTGGTTTTGACTTTGTGGTCGTAAGAGCATTATTTCCTGGCTAGTTTTATCGGATTCCACGACGTTCTGTGGTTTTTTTTTGTTAGAAGAAGAATTTTGAACCAATTACTTAAAATGCATGGATTCGAAACTTTTCTCTTTCTTCCGAGTTTAGACTTTTCAAAGCAAAAGCAACCTTGGCACCTGATATGAGATCGGGAAAAGGAATGAGATAGATTTAATTTTTGAGAGCTAAAAATGATCTCCATTTACGGCAAAACTACAAGTTCTATAGAAAAAAGTTATATGGCTAAGTTGTAGATAATGAAAAGGTCTATAACATTCATATACCCACCTTTTCTACATATCCTCAAATTGTATGTGAAAAATTCAAATATCCAAGTTTTTTGGATTTTCATTTCTAAAAATACCGATTTCATCTAATCAAAACCGAATCAGTGTTTGACTTTACGGGGATGATGTGTGACTTGTAGACTTGTCTGAAACCTCGTTTGGTTTCGAACGGTTTGGAGAGTGCCTTCCCGTTCCTGATAGAGATTTTGGTATCGCTCAACGTCAGTTTACACAGCCGTATTAGCTTTGTGGGGATACCAAATTCAGACATCGCGGCATAGAGGCAGCTCCTTTTCGTGCTGGTAAAAACAGCTTTGAAATCGACGAAGAGGTGGTGAGTGTCGATCCTCTTTTCACGGGTCTTTTTCAAATTTGGCGCATTGTGAATATCTGGTCAGTTTTTGATTTTCCAGGCCTAAAGCCATGCTGCTAAAGACCAATCAGTTTGTTGACAGTACGCTGGATAGAATCTTATATGCGATGTTGAGGTTGCTTATCCCACGGTAGTTGGCGCAGATTGTGGAGTCTCTTTTTTTGTGAATTGGGCATAACACACTTAAATTCCCAACGTTGAAGACGGTTTCGTCCGACCATATGCTACAAAGTAGCTGATGGATCCTCCATATCAATTCTTATTCTTTGAATAACTCCACCGGCAATTCATCCGCTCTCACAGCTTTCTTGTTCTGCTGACGGGTAATTGCCATTCGAGCTTCTTCTTGGTCGGGCAATAGTACGTCTGCTGCATCGTCATCAATTGCGGAATCCAGTTTACAAATTACCCAGATTTATAATTATATATAAATATCTTTTAAATTTTTCTTTAGTTTTTGCCATATTCAGTATTCCTTAATTTCTGTCAATATTTTATGATACTAATATCATTGTATTATATGTTACAGCACTTAAACAATCTATTGGAGCACTATTTGGAACCGATGAAACGCGAAACATTCCTATCGAATGCCGAAATTAATGCACTCTTTGGTAATATTCACGAAATTGTCACATTCCAAAGGCAATTTTTGCAGAATCTCGAAGAAGCGTTGGAATTGGAGCCAGACTTTCATAAGTTCGAGCATTCTAGTCAGTTCCGGGTAAGTAAACAAAACAAGCTTAAGTGTGTTTGTAACTATTTATATACTTCATAGAACTTAAACTGTAGAATTGAAACAAGGAATAGTTACTGATACATGATAGATTTTATAAAAAAAAAACTTCTCAAAGCATTTCTCCCATTTTTTACACTGAAACCAAGGTGTCTAAACTTTTAACAAGAAAACATAGTGAAAACGAATTAAAGACTCTTGTAATGATTTGTTCTTGCCCTTGTTTCATAAGAGCTAAGATATTAGCAAATAATATTTAGTTTCTTTAACTACCCAAAATATGCCAAATTTAGGTCCCAGCTGCGGTAAATCTTAAATTAACTGCCAAAGAAGACTACAGACTTTGAAGTTGTCTTTCGACAGGCTATAAAACATACCCAAATTCATCAGCCATTGTCCAGGCCACGTAAAGTGTTTCATTTTATAATTTATGGTGAGATTCTCTACAAGCTCTTAGCAATGGTGTAATCTCCATTGAAGTACGCTCTGTATACTAGAGTGAGCCAAAAGAACTAATATTGAATTTATTGGTTCAAATGAACCTTGATACAGAGAAAAATATCGAAGAAATCCGTCTCAATTTTGTATTTCTAACCAAATTTCGTGTGCGGAATCGTTGCGAATGTTGGAAAAGTCTTACGGGATTCAGTTTTATCAAAAACACAAACCTACGAGTAGTACAAAGCCTTTAAAGACGGTCGACGGTCGAAAGATTGGTGAAAATATGTCTAGTTCTGGAGGACTTTCGAACTCTTCAACCTCTCGAGATCACTCGCCAGTCCGTTCGAATGATTTTAGTGGATATTGCAGTTTAAACTGTAAGTCAATGTCAAAGATAAGGTATCTAAACATAACCACACTAGTCACGAACGTACGGTTAGTATAGCGATCGTACTACCAGAGTGGATAGTCACTACTCTGAAGGATGCTGCGCTCCTGAACAGTAAATTTACTGCTACTTAATTGAATATACTTCCGCACTGCAATAATCAGAAAGCCTGAAATTGAAGTTTGCAGTTAGTTTCCGTGAGTATACTCTTCTAACAACCCTTCACCAACCCTTCAGGTCAGGCATTGATTCATCTACAAAAAAGCAAACAGTCGCTCTCAACAAGCGACTCCTTCCCTTCCCTCGAAGGAATGTGAGCAGTGAAAAGACTGCCAGCGCTAGACTCGGCGATCTCGTAATCCAAATATTTTGCAATGAAATCAAAGTATGAGAATGCTAGAGTGTCCACTCTCGCAGTTATTTTGTACTCTAAGAAAAACTTAAACTCTATGTGTATGCTGGTGTGGTTGATAATGTTCCGCATTTAAAAATAACAGTTTGCCATTATGTTTCAAACATGATTTCGATGATGTCAATGGCTGAATTCTTGCCAAGCAATTGCAGCAAATGTGTCAATAATGCGCTGAATATTATCTTCCAAGGCATTAATATTCTCGGGCTTATCTGCATAGCCAAGCGACTTCACATAACTTTACAAATAATAGTCCAGCGATGTTAAATTTCAGAGTATTTAAGGCCATGTCATAACCTCACAAAAAGTAGTGCAGCGGTGTTAAATCTCACGACTTTGTAGGCCATGCCATAGCCCCACGACGCGAGATAATGCGCTCGCCAACAGTTTTCTTCAATAAATTAATTGTTTCCTTGACTTTGCGACTGTCTTGTTGGAACCAATGGTCATTCACATCAACATTGTCCAGTTCCGAAACGAAAAAGTCATCAACCATGCTCTATAGCGTTCCCCATTGGCGGTAAAGTTATAGATGTTTCAATTTTTGTAGAAATATGGACCAATGATTCGCTCTGTCTATAGGGCATACCAAGGCTTCGAGTGTAAAAATTTTATTTATAAACCTATCGCATTATGAAAAACTGATATTCATCGCTGAGAAAAATGTTCTTGTGAGAATCGGGATCGGTGGCTAACGCAAAGTACAAATTTTTGATTTAGTATTTTAATAAAAGGAAGTTGAAATGAACAGGGTTGCATATAAAATCACTAACTGCTCCACTATTTGCCTCGCTATTGAGCTTTCGTTTAATATTAGTAAATTGGTTAGCAGTACACAGGCGTAACTAAATAACGGCATTATATGCGCTTACCAAGCAATAAGTCTCAAGTTCCACATTTCAGTATATGAATATTTATTTTTCCAATAAGCAAGCATTCTTGCAATTGCAAAGAAATTGCAAACACTCCTGCCAGAGTTTATGCGCACAATACCAACTCCTTGGCTGCCTAGTGAAGTGTGTGTTTCCGTTATGTTTGCTGTCTGCGAAAACATTTCTCATACAACTTTTGCACATTTATTGTAATCTTAGCTTAACTTACTTTCAAGCAGCGATTCACCTCATTGATTACAAACAGGGCCGCCATGACTTCGCTACCTGGACAGAGGAGAGGCAGCTTTTAGATTTGCCTATTAGCGTAACGCCAACTGGCGAATGTCTAAATGTCTCGCTGCAACTGTTTTTCTTGAACACAATTGCACCCGCGCCACTGCCATGTTCACTTCCTTGTACTTTCATGTTTCCTCACTGACATTTCATTAGAAACGATAATAAATTTTGTTCCATGCGGAAAAAGCGCAAAGCAACAAAACAAAGAAAAAACAAAAAAAAAAAAAAAAAAAAAAAAAAAAAAAAAAAAAAAAAAAAAAAAGCAAAAAAAAAAATAAGCAAAGCAAAGAAAGGCGGAATGCAAATGAATAAAGGAGCGGAAATCGTAAAAATTTTCCAATTTAAACACTATAACAACAACAATTGCAATACCAAGTAGAAACTTCAAGGAAGCACACTCACACTGACACACCCACTCGAACTAAAAGCTAAAGCGCCGTAAATAATTACAAAAAAGAAGCACACGAAGCAGCAGAAGTTGTAACGAAATACTCATAAAATGGAGAGAAAGCAAATAGCAAATACATAAAAAAGCACAGTTAGTACTTAGAAGCAGCCGTTATAAATCCCGTTGCGCAGCACCAGACACACACATCAACAAAGATGCTGAAGTGTGGAGCGCTAGTGGACCATGCCACAGCGTTTTTGTTGTCGTTGTAGCAGAAATACTAGCAGTGGCCGTTGGCAATCACGCATTTTCCACACCAAACACCAAAGGATATTTAAATTGTTGCACCAACTTGTTTGACCGTGTTAGCTCTGTTGCTTCGGCTTTGTTTGGCTGCTGCTAAGCAAACAAGCGCGGAAGTGGAGTATAGTCGTAGACATACCAGAGAAATATCCATACCACATACGAGGGTGGTTGGAGAGCTCAGTAGCGTATCCAGTTTTTTAAATAGCCATGTCGTGCGAGTTGAGTGTGCGACTACTGGCGAAAGTTCCACCCGAGGAGATTTCACAGCTCAGTAAACGGTTAAGTTCTTTATATGGTCGAGTGCAAGTTGAGTGCCTGGTTACTAAGAGAAGAGTCAGTGATTCAAAGGAGTATGCTAAAACATACTTGCAACACTTTTCATGTTTCGGAAAACTCATGAAATGTCTCTTAAATAAAATAAAGAGTCCAAACGAAAATCCATCCTACAAAGTTTAAAGTTCGGGAGTATGAAAGACTACTGCCATCAGCTGTCATCTGTGCAGTGGTTCTGTCAATTTTTGACAGTCTCTGTTATTACAAAAGCGTTTAACAGCCATTAAGTTTTGCTGTAGATAGCAGATCAATCTTATATGACATTAGCACGGAAGTATAACTAACTTAAGTCCAACTACTTGTCAATCTCAATGGACTTTTGACCATTCTGAATCTTATATGGCATTAGCACCTGGAAGTAACAAAACTAGAATACAACTATTTGTCATTTTGAATGGACTTTTGACAATGTTTTCAGAACCGAAGCTGCAATCGGTATCCTCATAATTTCAGAAAGACTAATACTAATCCAAGAATGGTCCAAAGACGATATATTCGGCTATAAAGTATGAAGTGAATTTTTTTAATTTCTTTATACAGTCGAGTCTGATTGAGTATATTACTACCTACTATGAGTATGGTACCAAGGGAAGAGTCAAGGGTTCAAAATCCGTCAGCGAGGCATTCTAAAAATTTCCAACCCCCTTCATGTATCGCAAAACTCAAGACATAAATTTAAAATAAAACAAAAAGCTCCACTAAAGATCCATCAAAGTTTAAAGATCATTATAAGCGAGACTCTCATCTGTGAAGGGTACTGTTAATTTTTGACAAGCTACGTCATTACATAGCTTTTGATAGCTGTTGAGCCTTACTGTAGACTAACTCTACTGAGCTTGTAGATCTTACATGTCATGAGTAACTCAAAGCGGTAAAGCTACTTTTTAACTACTTAACGATTTCAATTAGGTTTTTGTCGTACTCTCAGCACCGTGAATCCGATAGGGATCCGCGTGATTCTTGAAAGGCTATTAAACCAACAAAAAAGTGGTCCAGAGAACAAATATTCGCGCAGATAGTAGGCCTTCTGAATCTACGCAGTGTCTTTCCTAAAGATTTTCTCGACAAATATAAGCGAAAAATTCCAAAAAGTAGAGTTAGGAAGCATAACGCACTTTCAAGTAAGCAATTTTTGGAGTTTATTTTGGGTTCAAGGAGCGCATATTATATTAAATCCCGAAAAGTTTTGCGTTCGTCACTGAAATTAATGTGCTTGATAACCTCAACATCCCTTTGTACTTCCATCTCCCCAGTATGGGAATAAAGAAATATCCACAGAATATTTAGAAAACACTGTCATAGTTGCATTTTTTAGGACAAAGCGCTTTCGAGTTCATTTAAATAAGGCATACTCAATTATAATGGATAAGAACCCAAGACCGACTACTGTTTAGCTTCAAAGAATTGAGCTGCTGTGGAAAATGTGATGCCCTACAGATAAAGTTGGCTTTAAACAGAAGAAATAGCATAAAATTATATGTTGAAAATTGCTCTATATTCGAAAGAACAAGCTCTATAAATTAGAAGAACTTATCAGGACATTATAAAGAGAAGATTATCCTTGCAGATTTCGAAAAAATTACTAACAATCCTTTGTAAATAGCGCTCTCTACAATTAGAACAGAATTGAAAGCATTTTGGTGAGGATGCGATGGAAGAAAAATTTAGATCAAAAAATAAATTTCATCACCTAAAATGGAAAACAACGTGTCATAGAAAAAAATCGAAAATCGCTGTCAGATGTAATAACCATTTATTTTATAACGCAAACTCAAATTTTGTTTCAATATGATTGTGTATGATAACCAAAATATAACCAATATATTTATAAATTTTTTATCAAAACTTAAATTTTTTATATAAGTGGTTTTTATTGTAAAGTTTATCCTTCGCCTGTAAACTTTGAAAAGTGTTGTTACGTTATTTTGCATTTTAGGTAATGATATGTAAAATACTGTAAACTTAATTCTTCAAACTAAAGAGAAAATTCATCTTTGCACAAAGTAACCCTTTTCTTATTCCACAACCTATCAAACCGTCCTCGTAAAATCCTTTTACGGTGTATGTAAATACCAACGAAACTAACAATATTCTTGTGCCGGTGCCAGTACCAGTGGTATATTCGCTCTCTCACACTTTCTTGGCACTCAAATGGACGACGCAATCTTTTTCCGATTTATGTATTTGTTACGACCACAGAGAATGGCTTCACTTGATTGCGTTATTTGTTTGGCTTATAGCGCTATAATTCTTCTATTGTCTGCTCTTAGCTGTTTGCTAATAAATTACACAAAGTCTAGCTGGTGTTGTTGTTGCTATACAAATTTATTTTAAGCAAATATTGAGTTTAATTTGCTACTCAACGCGCACAACAATCAACTCGTGCCATGCAACACAGCTATTTATACACTTTTATTCATGTTGCAACAATGTTTATCATGTACAAATTTCATTTGCTTCGCTCATTGCTTTTAGCTCAAAGGCGTCGGTATTTGTTTTGGTTTGATAAGAAAATGTTTTATGATTTCGCTCCTAGAGGTGTGCTACAAGTTATGGTTTACCCTTTTTAAGTTGAGTTTGGTGTAAAATTTTAAGAGTTTAAGGTTATGATAATGAATTCTTTGTGGGTCGAAGTAGATATGAGTTTAAGGGGGAAATTTTTTCAAGTACAAACGAACGGAAATATCTATATATTTTCTACTATTTACCTTCTAGCAAAACTTTTTCCTTAAACTTTTTTTTTTTTAATATTTTAGTTTCTTAAGTCTTACAAGAAATAACTTAACTATTTGAACAATTTTCTTTCTCACATACATAATAGCAACTTACTGAAGAGGGTCTCCAAATATTAGAACTTAAAATTATTTATATCAAACAACATATATGTATGTACTAGAAAGGAAAGAAGTACAATTATGTCTTCCGTATGAACCCAAGAAAGTATTGGCCACCTTTTTCTTATCTAACCATAAGAATCTTCAAATCTATATATACATCTATTTGGATGCATAGACATTAATTCATGTAGAGAGTCATGACTATAATAACCAGGCACCTAGAATTTCTCATCATCAGTTTCTTCAGAAATAAAATCAGATTTTTTGCTTAAGTAACTACTTCTAAATGCTAAGTTTCTAAGGGAACAATAAGAAACAGATAAAAAGAAAGTGGCAAGCTTCTAGTCAGACTCTATAGAAAAAAACAGAGGCAAAGAAAAAGTCAGAAAGAGAAAATATGCTAATTCTCATTTGGTGCCAAAAAAATCACAGAAGCTTGGAGATATTATCGATATCATCGTAAAATTCGTACTACTAATTTCTTCACCTTAAATATTTGAGTCATCTTAAGAAAACTGGGATTTCTCGGCAAAACCGATCGTAAGCCAGCTGTCAATTGTTTAAAACAATGCCTATGCTAGATTAGATAGGAATTAAATTGCGTTGTTCAATGTGACCTGTGGTCCATTCTGCCCTCTCTTCATTCACAAGGACTTTTATAGGGCTTCTGATAAATCTTGATAAATGCCAATGCGACACTATGCTCCCTATTCCGATATATGGACTAAAGGGCTTTATTTCTGCGTCTGTAGCTTGCTATGCCTCCTCCGGAGCACCAAGAATTACTGCTTCCAAGTCGCATTACCGGCAGTTTGCATTAGCAGCTATACCATTGTTGAATAGGTGCTTCTTGAGCTTGCAGAGAATTTTTTGCTAAGGCAGTTTATGCGAGGCTACAATCTCCCAGTAACACCTTTGCCTGACGCTTTTTTTTTAATTTTTTTTGTTTTTTACGAAATATGGAGTTTTAATCCACTAAACCCAACTCAAGACTCTTCCACGGAACGACCGATTATGTAATACAGTCGACTGACATATGAGTGTCATTAAATTATCGACCGTAAAACTATAACCGAGTGTGAGCTTTTACTTTTTCCCTTGTATTTGAAAATCGAGCGCCTGACACATGCTTGTAGTTACCTGCCAGTCTTTACCTCCGCGTATGGACCGCAACCTTTCATAGCGGTGAGAACCCACATCATGTGAGACTCCTCCATACGACTCTTTTGTAAGGTTCCCACTATCTTAGAAGCCGGCGCAGAGCGAGTGAGTTCGTCCCCCAATTCAGGTAACACGGCCATGTTTAGCCATTCTTTGCACTTCTGAACGAGTAGCGATCTAATCTTGAAACATGAGTTCGTTTTGTGTGCCGTTCGCCTATCACTGAGTGTACGGCCATTGCTGTAGTTATGACACAGATTTATTTCTACATATCGATTTATTGTAAAGCCTTATGTTTAAAAGATGCTCTGGAAACGTCCCGCGAGTAAGAAAAGTTTAGTGTGAGATTTTTTTTCTATTTCTGCGTCATTGCCTTCGGACGGTTTCGAACCAACGGTATACCGAGGGGTAATACTATTCTTAAAAAGAAGGTTGAGGTTCGCTACTATTACTCTGTAATAATCTGCAAAGCAAAAACAGAACAGACTGTATATTTTTGTGACTGTAAAAACCAATTTGAACTGACAACGTTCAACATCAGAACGAATGACTTTGAAAAGTATGAAAAGTCCGAACTAAAGGTAATGTTTTCCGGGCAAAACGTGTTTTAAGTTCTATTCGAATTGGCTTACAGCATATTAGATTAAAGAAAGATCAGGCAAGGGAGTCAACCAGCCATGAAAAATCACTAGAAATTCCTTTGTAACGAACAAAACCTTTTCATATTAATTTTATTTGGAAATTCAAGAAAATTCAAGAAATTCTTAAAGTCTTAACCGATCATGGCATAATGCACGATTTATAGTATATGAAATTATTCGCACAAAATTCAATGAAAATGCCAGAAATTCAATAAACATCATATAAAAATTACTTAAACTCGTCACTGCCGACGCACCAAGAGAAGACCAAAGCATAAACCTAAAAAAAATTTTAATGCATAGAAGTGCAACACGAACACATCTGCTTGTATATAAATATGTATAGCTTATATACCTGTATAGTAGTAGTCATATATGTGTTCTTTTAAGCACATGTATGAGCGTTTGAGCGCTTGTGCTTAATATGTCGTCACGTGACAACTTCACTCCTCAGGTGTCTTCTTTCGCTATTCAGGTATGCATTTGTTTGTTCTATCTCTTTCGTTACGTCACGGAACAAAAGGTTTCAGTTTAATTAAATTCGCATTAATGACATCATTATGGCTGGTGCTCGGTGTGGTGGCTCGGTCGCGAAAGTGTTCATCGGGAGAGGAGGGGGTGCGACGGCGCGCTGAAAAACTGCAATCAAGACAGTTGAATGGTTTTGCTGCAGCTAAAGCTTTCACCGTCGTTTCACTTCCACTTCCACTTCTGCCGTCTGCCGTCTATGAAGCTGTCTAATTTTTTGTGTTTGATGCTGCCGTCAGGTTTTTCTTTCCTCTTTTTGTATTTTCCATTTCTGTGTAGGGATTTAATTTACTCCTTTTTGTTTTATAGTCTTTTGTTGCAATTTGGAACGACAGTTGCATGGAGTTGAAACAAAATGCATAGGGATGAATGGCGATCTAAGCTAAGCAATGGTGTAGTCTATATGTGTTTAGCTATATATATATATATATATGTGTGTGTAATATATGTATATATATATTTCATTACTGTTATATACTCTATATGCAGTTGCATCATAATTACTTTAAAGGTAGCGAGTTTGATGGACTGAAACGAGGTTATATCCATATGTGTATGTATATTTGTGTATCAGTAATTCTCGTTGTACTTAATTACTCTTTCAGTTTTAAAGCTGCAGAGCTCAGGAAATGTCGTATTTGCTTCAATTGAAGGCGTTATTTGTTGGTCTTTTAGAAGATATATTAGAAAAAGCTAATTCAATAACTCAACCCAGGTATTAGATATCAGCTCTAGCTGAAATTTTTGAAAAATTAATCAAAATTAGTACTAAGATAATCGTTGAGTAATTCGAAATAATATTAATGGAAGATTTTGCATAAAAAAATAGTCCTTGATCCATTTTTTCAAGAGTAGAAAATGATCAAGTTATTGAAATATTCATCATTTATACTTCATGGTTTTCAAAAGCAGTACTTAAGTAATCGTTTAGTAATCCGTAATAATTTGGGATCTGAATGAAAAATTTTTATCAAAAAGTTTTATTCCATTTTGATCCATTTCCTTAAAAGTATAAAATGCTCAAGGTATGTGCTCTTCATCTATACCTCATGGTTCTTAAAAGTAATACTAAAGTAATGGTTTAGTAATCGCATAAAAATTTGACCTCTCCGTGGAAGATTATTTCCAGAAAATTTTATTCCATTTTGTTCGATTTTTTTAAAAGTAGAAAATCCTCAAGTTAATGAAACTTCTTCATGGTTTATGATACTCAGGAACAACATGTATTTGTAATGTCCACAGAATTGATATTGATATTGGCTGACAATAACCTAACTCCAACTTTAACAGTTGTAGAAAATTACTTCCGTATTTTTTGTATACCAAGTTCCTTAACCAAGTTATTTACCGAGTTATCCAATGCCAGAATTTAAAATATACCTGTGAAGCTTCTTCTAAACTCAACTAAACCTTGGAATCCTTTTCAAATAAATAAACAATTTTAACAATGCAGTAATGATTACAATCCTCCTATGTATATTGTAGACTCTACTTTTATACTAATCTTTCATTAATTATCCCATATTTTTTATTAAAACCATTTTCTCTATTTATTCATTTACAGAATGTGCTCTTTGCGATCGGTTCGGCTTTCTTGTACTACGTCAACCATTTCAAGCTATACTCATCATTTTGTGCTAGTCACAGCAAGGCACAGAAGGTTTTGCATCCAAGTAAGTACAATTTTGAAACGCATTATACGTATTACAGTAGAGGCCCGTTAATCCGGATCAATTAAAACCGGCCCCTATCCGGAATATAAGGAAATCCGGATTACCAAAGACATATCAGAACTATGTATTATGAAAAAATATTTATAAATTTCTGTTTGTTTATTATAACAAATAATACACATGTTCCAAAAAAACAAAAAAAACTTAAACCAATAAAGCATAAAAGCGAATGTAGTGAATAATAAACATGTGATCCGGATTAGAGAATACGGATAGAGAATGTCGGTCCGGATTACAAGGGACATAATAGAAATTTTGAGTTTTTTAACCCTGTCCGGATTACAGTGGAATCCGGATTAGGCCATGTCCGGATTAGTGGGCCTCTACTGTATATAATAAAGTATTGTGTTTGAAATATTCGTATATTCAAAGTACTTGTGGTAAACTGTACGATATTTTTAAATACAGTGTAGAATTTTCGAAATTTTATTATTCATAACGGTGTAGGCTAAAGCGCTTAGAAAGTAATTTCCTGTTGATAAATCTTACATGTTTGCTAAACCGCTTTCCCGTTGTTATTGGTTTCTTACGCAATCAGCCGCGCTCTACGAAAAGGACTGAGTGTAACACTAGCATTGCATTCTAGCTTCTGTTCCAAAAGTTCATAAATTTAGTTCGTAACCTCAATTTAAATTATTATTTTTTGTTTTAATTGTTTGAAATATAATTATATAAGTATACGGGTTCCTAAAGGTTAACGAGTTTACATATGGAGCGTTGAGATTTTATATTGCCTTCTGGAGGTTCAGCTCTACTTGAACATTTCGAGATATGAGTTCGATGTTGAGAAAATACTCCATATATTGGGTGATTATTTATTGAGTTACTGAAACCGGAAACATACAGATTATACAGAAAAGATTATTGTGTTTTGAATCTAGTGAAAATATATAAAAAATCACTTCATGTTGGTGCCCAAGTCTTGAAGTGACGCGATATAATATTTCGTGCAAAGTCTTAAATTAAACCCTTCTATATAGAAAAATTCCATACGTTTAATTTCAGAAGAGATTTTTAATGTTTTTTGAGTCGAAATTGAGTCTCAGCTTTATAGATGCAAAAAATGTGAAAAATATTAAAAAGTTTGAGAATTTAGCATCGGGTGTATTATTTTACTAATTTTCAGAGAACTTTCAGTTAAGTATACCTAATTGTGAGTTAACCACATATTTATATATCCTGAATAAGGTACATTGACTCTGCCTCGAAGCTTGTAACACAAAAAAAAAACATCGGAGACCCTATCAAGTATAAATATAAAAGATCAGCTTGACTAACAAGCTGAGAAAATTTATCCAAGTCCGCCAAAACGTCCGTCTATGCCACTAGTCACTCAGTTTTTTCAAGTTCGATATAAAATTTTGCACACGTTGCTTTCTTTCCAATCGATATCGCGTCACTATAGCATATAGCTGCCATACAAACTGAACAAATCCATCAATAAATCGAGTTATTCCCAGGAAGTTTTTATATTTGTGAAGGGTTTTATGGATTTGGTCTTATCGCATTTAAGATATTTTCTTGTTATTTGTGAACTTTAATAATTTTCTCACCGACACTTATTGCACAGAAGTTGCTAAATTGCTTGTTTATTGCAACAGACTGAAGATTCCATTATGTGAAAAACAAAATCGAATTCCGATTAGTTTACAAGAAAACACATCAAATTGGTTAGCAGAGGAAATGCATCTATGTATGTATCCACACATATAGAATATATACAACTATCAGACAACTCATGGACTGCCATAAAATTATAAGCAAAATCGTTAAACACTGTTGCTAGCATTTACCTCTACTGTTTGCCCCATTTGTGGTAGAATGAGGATTAGAGTGCTAACGGCACTGCATCAGGCAGTCTAGTAACTATGAAAGTTTTGCGCTCACACACACACACACATGCATATGCATCAGTTTATCTTCATATGTATAACATATCTGTTGTAGAAGTTTGCTTTGGGTACGTCGCCGTAGGTCTGCCGTGACAACCGTCGCACTGTTGTTTTAGCCCTTCTTTGTGCCAGCTGAGGGAGAACATTTCAATTTCGCATTTAAATGTGGACATAAAATGTGGAAAGTTAGTTTGGAGTTTAACTAAGCACATGTGCTGACATTCAGTTAGGCGAGATTTTTAAATTCGAATGACACTTTGGTTTTAAAGCGGTGCTAGAGTTCACTTACAACAAACGATTGCTTCAAAATGTATCGAGTATATGGATTTAAGTACCAGATAGACCGAAAAACTTGTATAATTTTTTGTGGGAAGCCACTATATAAATTAGCATACGATAAAAACAGAGCAAAGATTTGTTAATTAAACACAATTTTTTGTTGAACAAAATTTATTTTTTTGCTAAAAAGTGGCTTTATGTGGTATATAGGATTCTGCCCCAAGCGAAACAAATATTCGTAATGGATTTCGAAATTCTAAAGAGGTCTCAGAAACACCAAAGATGCTTGATTAATAAATTTAGCATCAAAAAGTGGCAGAAAACATGAAGAAAAACACATAAGGATAACCATAAAATAAGGTAGCTGGGCATTGCTAGCATTCTAAAAGTATCAGAGAAACGAAAGCTCTATAGAAAGTGACCGTAAACTCAACGTTGGCACAATGCATAGTAAACTGAAATAAAATTGCATGAATTAGGTTTCGAATTGAACCGACTATTTTTAAAAAGCAGACATTATGACATGAAAAAGCAAGTAAAGAAGGGCTGAGTTCGGATGCAACCGAAAATTTTATACGAATGAAAGCTAGGGAAATACTTTAAGGTGTAAAACCAATCATATAGAGTACAAACAGACGAATGTTCGAAAATCCTGATATTAGATATATAGGGGCCAGGCCAAATTTTCGCTAAAATTTATTTATTTTAGGCACAAATATACACTGTTATGAATACAACACACCTTCTTATTTTCATTGTGATAACTCACACGTTGGCCGATCTATGCGGTACAAAGTCACCCGGAAGTTCGAAAATCTTTATATTAAGTATATGGGGGCTAAGGGGAGTATTGGTCCGATTCAATCTATTTTTGACACACAGATATACTATTATAAGAAAAGAGAAAGATTATCCCTAAATTTCAATTATATATCTCACACATTGACCGACATTTTTGATCAAAAGTCAACTATAGGTGCCGGCGTCCAAATATTCGGTACTTATTGGCTGGAAGAGTTTCTATTGGATTTAAACAATTTTTGGGCATAAGGTGGCACACCCCAAAGACATTATTCGTGGAAAGTTGTATCCCGTTATATTAATGGTTTCTTGGATTTGTGTACTGGAAACTGAACGAGTAAAGAGTAAAGTGAAATTTCTAACTATGCTAAATGGGAAGTAGGCGTGGTTGTTGTCCGATTTTGTCAAAATCGGTTGGTCGGATCCCGAGATACGTGATTTTACTAAAAAGTAGGCGGTGCCACAACCATTGTCCTAATTTTTACCCCGGTCCATATAAAGCCTTATCATACCTTTTTGGTGGCAAATTTTTGACTCTGGCGCATTAAGTTATTGATTTATCGCGCTTTTAGTAGCTTTGAACAGTACCGTTATATGGGGAGTGAACAGTGTTTTCATCCGATTTCGTCCATATTCACACTATAGTTAGGAGTTCTTGTAGTATTTGTGCTGAGCGAATTTAGTTATTGTAACTTAGGTGGCTTAGGAGATATTTACATTAAACTTATTAGAGGGCGGGGTCATGCCTACTTTTTTAAAAATTTTTGCCCACAGGTGCATCTTGCTACTGCGATCCACTGTGCCAAATTACAGTTCTATATCTAATTTAGTGGTTAGTTATGGTATAAATCATCAGCATGACGAGCTAAGTCGATTTTGCGATGACCGTCTATCTTATAATACCTGAAGAATTTCATCAGTTTTTTAGATATCGATCTGAAAATTTGCACACGTCATTTTCTCCTCAAAAACTGCTAATTTGTCGGAATAGGCGATATCGGACCACTAAAGCATATAGCTGCCATACAAACTGAATGATCGAAATCAAGTGCTTGTAGGGAAATTTGTTTAAATTTAAGAGATATCTTCAAGATATTTGGCAGAGTTTAATTTCTAAGAAAATGGTACAAACACCGTAGAAATTGTTCAGATCGGATCACTATAGCATATAGCTGCCATACAAACTAAGCGCTCGAAATCAAATGTTTGTATGTAAAACTTTTTCATTTGACGGGATATCTTCGTGAAATTCGGCGTAAATTATTGTGAAAGGCAACGATGAAAGCTCCGAAGAAATTATCAAAATCGAAACGCTTTAGCGTATATGTGCTATATAAACTGGCCGATCAAAATTAAGTTATTGTAAGAAATTTTTTTTATTTGTGAGGGACATTATAATTTCGATGCAACTTTAAAGAAATCACATTTACTGCTCGAACTATTATTTCTTTTATAAAACTTAAATATTTTTTTCCACATTAAGGAATTGAATTGCCAATAAACATATCTCAATAAAAGTTTGTAACGAAAAGTAGTATAATCAGCTATTAAGTGTATAGAAATCGCTAAATACTTTAAGCAATTGATCGCTAAGTAATAAGCGCACTGGAAGACAACATTTCCGAAGAAATTCGGGCTATTCCGGCCGAAATGCTCGAAAAAGTTGCCCAAAAATGGACTTTCCGAATGGACAACCTAAGACGCAGCCGCGGTCAAACTTAAATTCTTAAGGTGCCTTTACTATAATCTTCAACATTCATCTAAAAACTCGCCACCACTTAAGACAAGCACATAATTTAAAAATGCCTTTAAATAGCTTAAAATATTTCGAATGTGTTTGGCATTTGCCAAATTAAAACAAACCAACTCGTTCGGTCATTTTAAGTGAACTTTATAGCAAGAAAGCCTCTGCATTTGTAAGCAGTTGAAGCTCTTAGCATTTGCTGCTTGCCTGCGAGTGCATTTCAATATTACTCATACGCACTGCAGACCCCACGAAGTATTAAATACACTATAAGCCACCAACATACATGCACTTTAAATGTTGTGCTGTGTGTGTGCTGTGTGTGTAAGTGGGCGCCATAAATGCATGCCGAAACAATGGCTGGTGTGTATTTACATTTTTAAGTGCCACTTCGATGTAATTGTAAGACAATTACAAAATATTTACAACATGCTTTCACTGACAATTTGTTATGCGCCAACATGTGGCTGCATGATAAACTATGTTAAAATGTGTATATATATCTATGTGTATGTGTATATGGGTTATACATATATGTATGTATGACATATATGGTTTGAGTGTCTTATGAAATGCATTTGGTTTTGTGAACAATGTGCAACACACAAATACATACATACATATACAGAAGTATTTGACATGCATGTTCTGTTTGTTGTGGTGCTGGTCGTTTTTCGGCTGCATTTCGTTGCAGCACAAAATTGCCACCACACATTAATTTATTTTAATGGGCAACTTCATTTAATTGCACAAGTCAGTGGTTCAGTATGCAAACTTTTGCATTTTCTTCCTGCAATTGCACTAAAGTATGTCATTCGGGCGCTAAGAATGATTGCCGGCCTACTACATAGAACGCATATACATATACATATGTACATATATATACAATTATACTAGGGTGTCCGTTAATTTCCGAAATGTTTTTTTTTCAAACGATCCTTGAAGTTCGTGGTAAACAAGCTTTTAACTTTCTAATTGAACATCGCCTAAATTATATGTCCATTCCCATAAAATACTAGGTCGTTCACTAAGTAATTTCGTTTTTCTTTTAATGCAATTTAAAGACTTTTTTGTAGTGTAAAACACTTCTGATTCTCCATTGTGATTCAATACCTTTTGCCACCTTTCGGACAAGAGACTGATTCTACGCTCATTAAATTGTTGATACTTGCAGCCACATAAACAAGTCCATGTGGTTTTTCACGTCTTGATTTTAGCTGAAGGTTCTGCCGTTTAAAAAACTGTGTAGAGGACCAAACAAATAACAGTCCGGCAATGTCAAGTCTGAAAAATATGGTGTGTGTGGTATCACATTCCATTCAAACTGCAAAAGCTTTTGGCGAGTCTTCAATGTATAAGGTCTCGCATTATTTTGGTGGAACAGTACACCTCTTCTACTGATCAATTCTGGCCGCTTCTGATTGACTTCATCGCTCAATTTGTTCAGCTGAGCAAAATACACTTCATAATTAATAATTACAAGTAATAGTCGGGTGCAAACTCAAAATAAACGATCCCTTTGATATACCACCAAACAGACAACATAACCGTTTTTTGGTGACTATCGACCTTCGAAGAAATTTGAGCTGATTCATGCTGCTTAGACCATGATCTATAGCACTTTACATTCTTCTAAACAATCCACTTTTCATCGCTAAGGGATCGCTTCAAAAAGCATTCACTTCTTTGACGTTTGATAAGCAAATCAAAGTCGTTACTGCAACGAAGCACATTTCATTCTATAAGAACATGAGGAACTCATACGTCAAGCTTCCAAATTAATGTGCTTTTGAATGGCCACGTTAGGCAGATTTAATCTTTCAGCAATCTCTCGAGTTGTTATGCGACGATCTTATATATCTATCTATATAAGATATCGTTTTGAAATTTTGCAAGCGTCATTTTCTCTTCAAGGAACTGCTCATTTCTCGGAACTGCCGACATCGGACCACTATAACATATAGCTGCCATACAAACTAAACGATCGGAATCAAGTTCTTGTATGAAAAACTTTCACATTTGTCAAGATATATTCACGAAATTTGGTATAAATTATTTTCTATTGCAACAATGTAATCTCCGAATAAATTGTTGAGATCGGCTCACTATAGCATATAGCTGCCATACAAAACTTGTATGGAAAACTTTCGCATTTGACGTGGCATCTTCACAAAATGTGACATGGATTACTACTTAAGGTAACAATATAATATTTGAAAAAATTGTTCAGATCGGATTACTATAGCATATAGCTTCCATACAAACATATAGTTACTAAAAGAAATGCACCTGTGAAGGGTATATTAGCTTCGAAGTTAACGTTTTTTATTGTTACGCTTTCGATAGTAAAATAGCAAAATATGCCGAAAATGCGATTTTCGAACTTCCATCTTCGAGCACCAACCAAAAACTATTCCAAATAATTCAAGAAAATCTTTTACAAATATGCTTTACTATAACAGCTGTTCAAATATATAAGTATGAAAAAGTGATATTCTACTATAAATTTCTTAAATAAAAATTTCTATACTACAAAAAGGATCTACACAACTTTTTTCATAAAAATATTCCTTTAAAAGCTATACGCAGTTAAAGCTATGCATCAATGTACTAAGCAATCATACAAGTGCCTGAGAAAGTTTATGTTGCTCATACGGCAAGGTGTACATTATGCCTGCTAATTACACTTGATGTGTAAATTCAACTGCGTATAACTTCTATAGGAGTAGTTTTGTGAAAAAAATTATCAAAAAAAGTGCTGAAAACTTTGTATTCGAATTTCGAACCCTTAAAGTTCTAGGTTTACTCCTTTAGTGGAAAAAAAATAAAAAAAATGATGAAAAATGTACTCAAGAGCACAAAAATAAGATTAAGGCACGATTTAAACTAAAAATAAATAACTTGTTTACGTTGGATGCTGGTTTTTAAAGCAAGGAATGAAACTTCAGCGGACGTTTACAAAAAATTCTCCGTCGGATATAACGAACACCCTAATATGTGCACACATATGGACAGTTTAAATGGCGCAATGCTCAAATGGTCATGCCATTTCTTATGAGATTTTCTGGTGTTTAAATAAATGTTTATTTCATGCGCAGTACATTTATTTGCGCGCACACAAACACACATCACACACACATATATGCATACAAATATTATTGTTAAACAATGACTTTAACGTGCATTTTATTCCAGAAAAGTATATGCTTGTTGCATTCAGCTTTAACATACTTGCCGCTTGTCTTCATATCTACTGAACACACTAATTTATGTAATTTATTTAATTAATTAATATAATTAATGTTTATTTGCCTGCAGTAAGGTGAAATGCTATACTGTTTGGCGTTGTGATACCGCAATTTAGCAGCAAAATGACACAATATGTTTGTGGGCAATTTGCTGATATTGCAGTGGTTGGAAATTCAAAGAACTTAAAATAATTAAAGAGAAAAGAATGAGTCTGGAAATTAAGCGTTAAATCAGAACATATGATTAGAATATATTTTTGGGCAATTAAAATAATTTCTCGATCTTGATTTCTGTTACTCACTGTAATCATAGTGGCGAAGCTCGTCTTTCTCGTTAATAAGATAGATTATTTAGGCAGGAGCTCTTTAAATCTGACTCAATATATTTGCGAAATAAATGGTGTCTACAACAGGTTTGACAGTTAGGAAGATTTTGCTATGTATTTGTTGGAATCGGTGGTGAATCAGCTACTATGAGTTGCTCTCCTACGCCCAAAATCTTAATTCAGAGCTGTACTGTCAACAATGGGACTGTTTGAAGGCAGCAATCGGACAGATTTGGACGTAAAGAAAGGAACTGTGTTCCATCAAAAATACCACACACATCCATAGTAGTTCAAGAGAAGCTCTAAGAGCTTGGTTTGGGGAGTTCATACTTCTTTACCTCATAGTCTGAACCTGACACTAGGTGAAACAACGATTATAACTGTGCTTTTTGGACTGAAATCGGAACATTCTACATATAAATGTTAAGAATTAATTTCTGTTTACTTTAACCTACATTTTGAAAATAAAACATATCGTGGAAAACTGAGAAAAAAAAGGTGACCGTCAGGCCACTAGAGTTGTGGTCCACCAAGTGGACGGACTCGTTCACTGTGCCTGTCAAAGTGTGTCTTGTGTGAAGACCATGAAGAAGCTTCCAAAGAGTTTGAAGAACTCTGCTGCGATTTTAACGCTTGAAGCTATATAAATGTAACTAATAGCGCAGACCTAAACCCAACTATCTAAGGAAGCAGAACATGTCTAGTGATTTTGCTTGATTTATTAAGGAAACAAAATTGATTAAACCAAAATCAGTGAAATAGGAGGGAAATTTTGTACAGTGAAAGTTAAGCAAAGGCTTTCCACAAAATTTAGCGGGTTGAGAACAAGTTGGTACTCCGATCTCCGCTAAATATATGAACCTGACGTGATTCAAGTAGCAGCAGGTGAACTACCAGTACTTCTGCGTCTATAAGAGGTGTCTGAACTACTTGCTGCTACCATGGTCTTTCACGCCTCAGTTATAGTAATCATGACTGGGTCCTTTTCCATTGGTACATAAATATGTGAAGAGGCTAAAACTATGGTCTAGAGAAAATCGAAATGTGATCTTCTAGGCAAGATAGTAGCTGTTTTTGTAAAGTGAAAGTTTTCTGTTAATATATAGTACTTTTAGCAGATCTAGTGAATTGGTTTGATTGACATTAGCCACCTTAAAATATCTGCGGCTCAAAGCGCTTCGTTTATCTGAAGGTCTCGTAGTATCTATCTAGATATATCTAGGCATCACAAAGGACCAGGTGTTCAAGTGAGATGCTTCCTTATCATGCGAACCTAACCTAAACCAAATAAACTCCAATCTAGAACAATATTTAATTGAATGCTTACAGAAATTTCGTGAAGTTACCTTATCAAATCGCAGTTTGCCATACAAAAACTCAATTTTGAACGTTAAGTTTGTATGGCAGCTATGTATTTATATGCTATAGTGATCCGATCTGAATAATTTTTTGGATGATTGTGACGTTGTTTTGGTTAATAATCTGTGCGAAGTTTCGCAAAGATGTATTCTCAAATAAAAACGTTTGCAATACAAAAACTTATTTTTAAATGTTTAGTTTGTATGGCAGCTATATGCTATAGTGATGCGATCTGAACAATTTTTGGAGAAATTGTATCGTTGCCTTGAACAACAATCTGTACCAAGTTTTGTGAAGATATCTTGTCAAATAAAAAAGTTTTCCATACAAGAACTTAATCTTTATCGTTCAGTTTGTATGGCAGCTATATGCTATAGTAGTCCGATCTAAACAATTTTTTGGGAGATTGTATCGTTGCTTTGTACAATAGTCTATACCAAATTTCGTGAAGATATCTTGTCGAACAAAAGAGTTTTCCATACAAGAGCTTGATCTTTATCGTTCAGTTTGTATGGCAGCCATGTGTTATAGTTGTCCGTTCTAAACAATTTTTTGGGAAATTACGACGTTGTCGTAGATAATAGTCTATGTCAAGTTTCGCAAAGATATATTCTCAAATAAAAAAGTTTGCAATACAAAAACTTATTTTTAAATGTTTAGTTTGTATGACAGCTATCGGCTCTAGTAATCCGATATCGGCGGTTTCGACAAATGAGCACTTGTTATGTTTGTCTGTAAACCAGGAATAAAATTTTTAATATAGAAGGTCACACTGCAAGCCATCAAAAATGCTACGAAAAGCTTAATGCTGCAAACTAGGATCCAGGGGGCCTACTAATTACTTTAATTTGAAAGCAAAAGCAAATTGTCAGCGTCCGATAAGCAAAAGTGCTTGACAACTGACAGTTGTTTAATTTTTGACTTTGCTATAAATTTGATTGTCCTCAAATACGCAGAATTTCCGCGACACACCCGCTAGGAACTGCAGAGTTTGCCTCCTAAAACACATGCAAACAAAGGAATGTGCGACGACGTGCTTTCAAATGTCATAATTATCAAAACATATTCCACACATTTGCAGTTTATTTGCACACTTCTTTCCTTTTGGCGCGATATGATAATTTGCTGCCGCTACCTGTGGCCTGAGGCAGCAAGCATTACTGCACCATCAAACATCGCACGCACTCCATCATTTGCATATTCAACTTTTGATTTGTTGTTACACTCATTCGCTGTCACTTGTCAGATTTGGCAGGTGCGTTACACAGCGCCGCGCTGCGTTAGGTGCCGACTTGTCAGCCTGATGACGTGTAAAAAAGATTGCTGTACACAGCATAAAGCAATTTACATACACCCGCGTACACACACATACACATGTAGTGACATGCCTTTGTGTACAACGCGCTCCTCCAACCACTTTCGGCAACACGCGTAACTTTGATGTTTGCTGGCCAACTCCAAATGAAATGTGAATGACACATGCCTACCTCACACCTCCACTCCACCACCCACCACTGCCAGCATGTGTACGCATATATATTGCTTGTTGTTGTTGCAATTGTTGCTGTGGTATCTTGGCGGCCGTCGTGACATGTGACAGCTTTTTATTATGTTTGCCTTCAGCACACTTTCAGCGTTTTGTGCGATTTTTATTTCGCTCGCTTTTAAATGAGGTCAGTCTTTTTGTGTAAATTAAATTGCAACTTCGCATTCCAGATTTTTATCAATTGAATTTTATTTTGTTTACTTATGCGCCATAAAACTGTCATTCCATGTCCGTTGCTTGTTTTTCTGTTTTCTGCGCTTCTTTCGCTTGTGTTGTCAGCATTTTGAGTGCAATTAGTGCTTGTGGAAGTGGCATAAGCAGTAACGGTTTTAAATTTGCGCAATGAAATGAAGCGTATTTTTAATTTGTTTACTATTTAATATATGTAGATCAAGAATATTTAAATTATTTGCAAAATATTTTTGTGTATCTTGTATTAATGTTACTCATACGCCCTGTATGCTCCAAAAATCTGTTTAGTTATTGGGAAAATTGTTTGGCTCAAACAGGCATGAAAAATATTATCATAGATAGAATATATACTTATGTATACACATTTCATTCTAATTTCGAGTTTTCGAATTTCTAAAACTATTTTTACAATTCTTACAACTAATGTCAGTCTGCAGTAGTTACTTCGAAACGGGCAGTTATATATTTTCAAAAAAGTTTTATTCTAATATAAGTACATTGATCTCGGATCTATGACTATATTCGTGCGTTTTGTTAAAATATTTCGAACACGCCTTTAAAAACTTGCGTCCGAGTGCCTTTTTCGACATGAGTCACTCATTTTTAACCCAAAAAAATAATATTTTTTGTTAAATATGTTTGTCTGTAAAATGTTTTGCCGGGAGTTCTTCCTCATTACTTTTATATTAAGAAAATCACAAACGAATATCTTCGTATTTTGGTCGAAGTTTATGAAGAATATAGTGTAGCGGATGCACCAAAAATGGTTTGCATGATTCAAGCGTGCAGTTTTTAGCTGGGAAGACCAAGAACCTTCCAAAAAGACAAAAATATTGAAGCTGAAAAGCTAGAAGTATTACTCATTAAAAATTACTACCAAGCATATGAATTCATCTTCTGCTTATGAATTAAAGACAAGAAGTGTTGGAAGACGATTTCCATGTCAGAAATGTTGCTTGGACGCTACGTAAAGCAGTGGCTTTTGCATCGAATTGTGACTGGTTGTGAAAAATAGATCCATTACGGCAACCGCAAAAAATCATAAGCAAACAAGTCAAATAATTGCGGCTTCATGTGGTAAGACCGGTTGAAATCTATACAGTAAGTAGGGTTTGAGAAGTTTTACCTCACCTGCCTTATAGTCCAGACCATGTCCCGTTTGACTGCCATTTATTGTGTTCGATGCAGAAAGCCTTCATTGTAATACGATTCACATCACAACAGATATATCAAAAATGGGTTTGATTCATTCTTGACCGCCAAACCGCAGTTCTTTTGCGTTGGAGTCCACAAATTGCCAGTAATAATGGAAAATATCAAGCGTTTATTGAAGCGCCAAACAGAGAAACTCGATTATTTGTGCCTTACTTCCAGAACTAGTTGTCAAAATTAGGCTCCATTTCAAACGTTTCAAAAGTGCTCATTTCATTTCTTAGTGAACATTTCAAAGTGCAAGTTATTCTCTTATGCTCAACTAATAAAAACAAGAGTAAAATAAAAAAAGTTCGAACAAAGTGTACATCACTAATTCTTCTACCAGTGATACAGGAAAAGTTAGTGCGGAACCGCCCTATATGGTCAAAAAAGTCAGGAAAAATCTAGTAAAAATGATGGATATCAAATTAAGACAATAATGAAAAGATATTGGAAGGCTAAGGTTCGGTTAGGTTAGGATAGATGGTTGATCTAGAGAGATCGCACGTGGACTGCTACACGTAGTCCTTTGTGAAGCCATAGAAAAGAAGCACTCCTTCGTGTTCGTACCTATAAATTACTAAAACACAATAGCCAATACAAATTTGCAATGGCGTTTAAATTCCACTCCCGCAAGTTCGGTTTGATGTCTGAAGTCATGCGCTCGCAAGTGCTTAAGTTCGAACCTCCCAAACGCGGGATAGGCCAAGAAGTAAGTGTTGAGTAGTTTCCAGCTCATCTTCTTCCATACAGCTTCTGCAAATGGCATGTGGTAAGATTCTCAACTTTACTGCATGGACGCCAATAGGGCAATGGCCTGCTAAAAGCCTCACAGCTAGGGAGAAGGTAGCCTTACTGAGGGCGAAGAGAACACTAGATCTCTTGCGATCGATTTTGTGCCAAAAGGCTTCTGCGACAGCGCCGGCCAAGCTTCCGTGAAGCCCAGCTAATAGTAGTAGAACAGAAGGATACAAAAGCACCGACAAGCTCCCATTCTACCGATAACGGTTCTAGGCTGCCTTTCTTTGCTTGCTCAACAGCTTTACAATTTTCTACGATACCGCTGTGGCTTGGCGCTTATTACAAAGACACTCGATGGTTTTGATAGCGATGCTAAGCACTCATTGACCAACCCTGAATGCTCTGTTAATGAGTTCAATCGCCACTCTGCTATTTGAGTGGATGGACTTCTCCGGATCTGTAAATCTACTGCTACTTTAATATAAATATTTTAAAAACCATTTAAATCTACCTTTGTAAAGTTGAAACCAAAGCAGAAGGCGATTTTTGTGGCTATTTTTTGAGGCGACTTTAAGTTAAATTTCTCTAAACTATATACATACATACATATATCTAAAACAACAACTCTAAAGGTGCGTCAGATTAAGAAAACAGTGTCTTTAAAATGAAGAATGCTTTAATTAATTCGGTTTATATTTTCCAGTGTCGTTTGTGGGTATTATCATGGAATTTAAAAAATATTGTAGCCATAGATACCAAGATATCCTTAACTCTACTAGAATTTTTTTTAATAATACGATTGTGAAACACACACAAACCAAAGAATGTGTAAATCTTTCTTTGGAAAACAAGCCCAAAACACAAGCCGAAAATGCAAGAAAAAATATATATTTATATATATATTAATTAATTAATTAATAAGCACACTTGTATAATGATCAGCGAAAAGTCAAGCATACTTGCAGGCGCGCATACAAAGTAATTAAGCCGTGTAATGAGTACGCAACAACAGACGTGGGGTACTTACAAATATACATACGCACACAAACACACGCAGCACTGTGTACTTCAACAAAGAAGTTCCATCAACAAAAATTAACATTCTAATGAAATTCATCAAAGCGGAAAAATTGTTGTCTACTTTACGCAATCAAAAAGTTAAATATTGAGTTGCTGGATAATCATTTGAGTAATTTGTTAAAATCACTTGAACGAGAAGACGAGTGCTCATTAAACATTCATTATACATATTCGCATACAAACATATGTAAATTATTGTTGCGGGGGATGGAATATTCACAGTTATATCAAATGGAGAAGTGAGTGTATGTAAAAGCGCTTCAAAGTTGAGGCCGAATATAATTGAAAATATATTGAGTGAAAGCTTTGAGGCTTCTCGCCTTCTTTCTTTGTTTCACTGTACTTCTGTAGAAATACGTTTGGTCTCTTGAACGCAGTTATTTCTTTGTGGGAATCGGCAGTTATACAATACTCTTTAAAAGTAAAAGTAAAAAACACAAAAGAGGATACACATATACAACATATGGTCCGATATGAGAAATAAAGGATGATCCATTTCGATATTCTCAACTTTTTTAAAGAAAAAACACAGACATTTAAAATTTTATAGACAATGTTTATTATCATTCGAAAGAACATTCTATGACATTTACTTTTCAAATGTTGATCGCGTCTACGTCTCAGATGATCCATCCGTTGAGTTCAATTTTCGATGACTCGTTCGAGCATTCCGAGTGGTAACTAACGAATGACAAGTGTGATGTTTTGCTTCAAGGCCTGAATCGAAGCGGGATTGTCCGCATAGACTTTAGACTTTACATATCTCCACAGAAAACAACGGTCTAAAAGTGTATATCACACGATCTTGGTGGCCAATCGTCTGGTCGAAAACGTGAAATTATCTGCTCACCGAAGTGTTCTCTCAATAAATCGACTGATTTCCATTGACGGTTACATTTTCACCGGCATCATTTTTGAATAAATATGGACCGATGAATTTTCAAAATAAAATTGAATGATTTGTGACGTTGTTGAGCGTAATTCTTTCCGTGATAAAATGCAAAAGAGTACTGAACCAAAATAACTTGACACCACTCACATGTGGTCCGTCAAAAAAATCTACTTGGATCACCCATTATGGAGATTATAGCGTTGACTTAGGCAATAGTCTATGCCGAATTCCATGAAGCGATCTGTGCCTTGACTTGGGCAAAATTTTTGGAAGAGTTGGGCCCCAGCATATTTTAACAGATTAGTACTCTTTCAAAATTAGTTAGTTAGTCTTGTCTTAAACGACAAAGTGCGAATCGTAGAATACTTCTAAGTCGCTATTAAGGAAAGTGTGCTAATCGATACAAGTATCGACATCTCAAGCACGAGTGGTACCTGTCTAAATGGTTCCCAGGTCTTGATGGTTTGAGTGGAGAAATGTACAAAAGCTTGTGGAAGCTCATTCCGAAATACCTAGAGGCCATTTACGACAAGTGCGTGTGTGAGAGATACTTTCAACGTGAATAGAAAAGTGCTAAGATTGTTCTCTTCCTAAAGTCACCTAATAAGATCAGAATCGATCCACGTTCTTATCGGGGCATCGGTCTCCTTCCAGTAATTGAACAAGTGCTGAAAAAAGCTATGGTGGAACGTCTTTAGGAGTGGTGTATGTGGTCGAATAGGCAGCATAGGTTGAGCAAAGGACGCATTATAGAGGATGTCTGGATGTATGTTCCAAGGGCATATTGACCTCAAAGGAAGTAATCTGGCAACGGATAGTTGAACGATTGGAAGAACTTGGCTGTCCGAAAATTACTCTCTGGCGAGCTACTTTTCGGATAGAAAGACCTCTATCGCTCGAATGAATGAGAGCGTTAAGATCGGAGTGGCTCGTAACTGCCCGCAGAAATCTATCTGTTGTCCATATATATAGATCCTCATAATGTTCTCCCTGCGGGGACAGCGGAATCACTCAATAATTGTTCGGCATATGCGGATGATTATTTTAGTTGAAGGTTGTTCACCAAGTGAAAGAGAACGGGTATGCAATTGGGGCGTAGGTATGGGTGTGGACATATCGATGGACAAAACGGTGGCAATGCTTCTTAAAGGCAGATTGTTGTCGATTCGTCCACCAATTGTTCGGGAGAATGGATTTCGGCTACACGTCAAAAAATAATATCAAAATTAGTAATATTTTACGCAAATTGAGAAATATTCCGAGAAGAATGCTACCGAGTTGACAGTCCTTGTACGGATAAAAGTACGAGTACGTACCGGCTACGTAGACCCGACTTTCATGCAAACGAGAATTAATTCAATATTCTATAAGAGTAAAGTGTCTCCTCAAGCAATCGCAAATGGTTTCAGTTCTAATATTCATAATCGTCTGTTTTAAGTCTTCTATTTTAGAGGTTTGACCAAGTTCTTACACTTTACACTGAACACTGAATGATTTTTTTTATTTTAGTAAGATCTTTAATATCAAAAACGCAATGCGTGCAGTAGGGGTCGCTGAGACCGTGAAAATTATCAAAAGGGTTTATTTGAAAATACTATTATTTTCGATTCTAATCGCAATATCCGGTTAGATATATAGTCGGTTAATGTCCTAAAGTAACAAATTTATCTGATTTGTCCTTGTACCCCTCCCGTGGTTTATAAGTTGTTGGACTAATAGATTTTTAAAATATCTGCGGCAGCTAATGATCTTTAGCAGAAGTTTTCGATGTCGAAAGTGATCTCAGAAATTTTCAAAATCCTCATAAAATGTTGAACTTCCATCAAGTTGTCATGAAAAGCTCCTTTTCGTATATTTCTTACTTCAACTTTCTAGCTATTGACGTATTAAAATATACTCCACATCTAAAAAAAATTTTTCAACCGTTGATATTGAACATATTAAACATTTCCCGAGACAAAATGTGAATCAAGTTTTAGCTACCAACTATTCACTCTCAACTATAACGTCAAAGCAAATGCGAATGAGCATTTCAATAAAAATACAAATTACGTAATAATTATATAACCTGCATTCAGGTAAAATATTAATTAATATTTAATAAACCATTGCGTCTCATCGTTCGTCACTTTTTTTGCCTTTTTTTTGCAGATGAAGGTAATCACGCACTACAGGAATTCCTTGCCGCACGCAATCCGAAGCAGCAGCACAGCAGCACATTGGAATCGTACTTAATCAAGCCGATACAGCGCATCCTCAAGTACCCACTGCTGTTGCAACAGTTGCGCAATTTAACCGATTCGCGAGCCGATGAACACTTGCACTTGTGCGGTAAGTACCACAGCCATGCAATGGCCTTCATATTCATATGTATGGCACACACATACCATATATGTATATGCATATGTGTGTGTAGGAGCCCACTTGAATTTTTCAACATAATTAATATCATTACCTTAATAATGTAAATGTTTTTATGTTCGAAACGTGCTCGTGATTTCATTTCTTGGCTTATCGGCTTTGATTTGTTGCACTTATTCATATTATTCATATATATACGTATATATAGTGTATATATATTTACTTTTTACCTTTGCTTTTCAGAGGCACTCAAGGGCATGGAGAAGGTAGCCGAGCATATCAATGAAATGCAACGAATCCACGAGGAATATGGTGCTATATTCGATCATTTATTCCGACAACATCAGAAGTCATGCAAGCAGCCCATCGATTTGAGTCCAGGTGAGTTCATCAAAAGTGCATAACTGCATATACATAGCTCTCTTTTTAAATATATGTATATATATTAATAGCATGTAATGCTTCGATTGTTTGTGAATACCAACTCGTTTGAGTGCAAAATTTGCATTAAGAAGTGATGGCTTCAATGAGGAAAGGTTAAAATGCATTTGATAAATGAGAAGCACAAAAGCCTTGAGCTAAATTTCTTTAAGCATTTGCCACTTCTTAGTGAATCTATAACAGTTGATGGGTTGTCGAGTATGTTCAATTGAGTTCTATCCGAAAAATTATGGAAGTTTCCATAAATTATAACTCACGACTTCACCGGTTAAACAACAGAGTGGCTGCTTTCCAGGCAGAATCTTTCCTACACTTGCAACTCAAGCTATATACTAGCGGAAATAACTGCTGCGAACTTCAAAGATAAGACTTCATGTAGTACCAACTGAACAAATTTAACCCCGACTGACCAAAAGCTTATACTTTCATGGATTTTAATATCAACCTTTATTTTTTTTCCTTCAAAAAAGTCTCGACAGGGATGGCCTTCAGTGCCTTCAGCGAATTTTAGTTTTTTCGGTACATTTTGCAGCGCCACGCACTACATTGCTGAAGAGGTTCGACGCCCAAATTTATGAACCCACGTCTCGTCAGCAGTAATAATGCGTTTGATGAATATAGGATCCACAACTATGTTGTCAAGCAGCTCTTCTGCGTCCTCTACTCGACCTCATATTTGCAAAATATTCAGATCTTTTAGTGCAACTTTAGTATTGACATACTTCAGACCCAAAAAATTAAACAAAATAAGTTGAGACGATCTATAAAGGATATTGAGTTAGTCTATATAAATTTCTCTTATGTCAACCGAATGATTTTCAAGTACTGTTTCCTCAACTTTTTCGGTGTTATTGGCATTAAATGGAACAGTCCGGGTCAAATTTGATCATGTGTTTTAGTGCTATAAACGAGTACATATTTAATTTCAACCGAAAGGCTACTGACTGACTGCAGTTAATCTTTTAAACGAGCTAGCGCAGCTGATTTTTCGGTATATGACAAGTCCAAGAGACTATTTCTTGCGGTCGGAACTTACTCAAAGTTTTGACCGTAAATGTGAGAGAAACCCGTTTCTTTGTAAATAGTATTAGCTTGTTCGGCTTTCTGGAATTCGGCTACAAGCTAGTTGTTTCAAATATTAGTAGTGTTTACACTTCTGAATAATAAAACTCATAACCTTTTTCCTTCCAATATGGCTCCACGCAATCTTATTTTCCAGATAATACTAAGATGTTTGATTATTTGAATTTCGTGGACCACGATCGATACATGCACTATCGTGAAAGTCTTTTGGACCAAGATCGATCGCAAAAGATTTAGTGATCTCCTTGGCCTCAGTAAGGCTAGCCTATCCCTAGGTGTGAGGCTTTTAGCAGGCCATTGCCTTATTGACGTCCATGCAATAAGGATGGGAATCTTACCAGACGCCATCTGGAGAAGCTATATGGAAGAAGATGAGGCGGAAACAACTCAACAGTTCCTTCCGTACTGTCCCGCGTTGGGACAGATTTCCCACCGAACTGTCGAAAAAAAAAAAAAAGTTCGAAACTTTTTTCTATGGCTTCACAAAGAACTACATATAGCAGCTCACGTGCGATCTCTCTAGATATACCATATAACCTATCCTAAGCTCTCTAGATTTTGTCTGTACGCTAGTTGTTTCAAAAATCAGAAGTTTTTTAGATTATTTTATAATAATAACACAAAGTCTTCAGAAATTCATACAAACGTGAGAAAAGTTCAGCTGAACTAAATTTGATCGACGCAAAACTAGATTGGCTACAAACACAAAGGACAGATTTTTAGTATGGTTCTAAGAATTTGGGATAACGCTGTAGCTTACCAACCTACTAGACGAGCTTCGGATATACCCGAAATTGATATTAAAGCTTATGCATTTTAGGGCTATTTCGAAGGAATTGGATTTTTTTTGGGGTTTTACTTGGTTTCTAAAAGAAAAAAATTGACTGTAAATTTATTAACTTTGCTTTCTTTGGAAGATCTTGCGTATAATGTTCTCAATAAATTGTGCTAGACAAGGTTAAACCTTTCCACTGTCTTAGATAGAACTCAATTGATTCGCCAGTTACATAACGCGACAACATTATATGGCCAATGAGGCATTCATAGATCTAGCAGCATTACATGCTATTACAAAAATCTATAACTATTTTTCATATTTTCACCACAACAAAAACATCACTTAATCTATCCAAGAATTATTATCCAATATCAAGATCATTCGTTCCTCGATACAGGTGATCTGCTTTATTATGGCGGCGTTGAGTGGCTTAATATATCCGATTTCCTTGGTAAAATTAAGAAGGGTCTGGAGTTGCACGCCATGTGCTTCGTTTTTAAATCAGCGGTTGTGTTCCTTTGCAAAGAACGTTTGCGTCAAAAGAAGAAACTTATGGTAAATGTCTCAACTACAATTCAGCTACATTTAAACACTTTAAGACACTTTCAAATACTTTACAGGGTGTTTCGAGTAAAAACGCACCTAACGAAGTGGAAATCATACGCTATCAAGTGCTCATACCCGTCACCGAGGTACAGGTGCGCGCCTCTTCCGCCAAAGATATGGACTCACACTTCCTATGGGAATTGATACATTTACGCTCGCAACTACAACGCCGCTCCGAGAAGGTTTACGTACTCTCGAACAGCACGGCCGATTTTCGTAATGCATTCCTCAAGACTATACGACAAATCATACGCGAAAGTGTACGCAACATGTCCATACCGATGAAGGGTTTCGGCAGTAGCGGTTCGGTATCGGGCATCTCATCGCAGGGTGGCGGTTCGGGCAGTTCGCAAACGCTCGAGCGACCAAAGCAACAGGTCTTGGAACTGAAGCAAAGAAATATTTGCAAAAAATTTTATTTTTAAGTGCATTTTATGCTAATTTTTGTTGTTTTTTTGCAGATAACAATCATACAAGGCTCGCAGACATTGGGTAAGCCCAAGAAGAAGTCCGGTTCGCAGCGTCATTCGGCCGGCAATATCGACTATGATAATCTATCGGGCAGCCAAGAGGCCGACGATGTGCCCATGCTGCATCATCAGCATCAGCAACAACAACTACAACCGAGTGGTTTCCGTGGACGCAGCAAGACTGTGGGCGATGCTACAGGTATTTCAGAGATTTTCCGGCAATTTTTGTAAATAGTTGTACGTACTTTCGGGTCTAAACACAGTTTTCTAACTGCAGCCAAATTTTCGCTAATAAATAATCTTGCGAAGAAAGGTGTATTAACTTTTTTAATAAAAACATAAAGACTTAAAGTTTGGAAAATAAAAAATATTTTTATTATATAAAAAAATTAAAAAAAAAATAAAAATAAAAAATAAAAGAAAATTTAAAACAATTAAAAAAATAAATTTAAAAAAATTTAAAAAAAAGAATTTAAACAAAAATATAAAAAAATACTTAAAAAATATTGACAAAAATATTGACAAAAAAATAACTTAACAAAATACAAAAAAAAATTAAAAAAGTTAGTACACTCTTCTCCACTCTCTGAACTCTCTAACAATCGTATTTATTCGCTAAACAAAATTTACAACCTGCTTTCTCTGCTTCTCTATTATTTTTTTTCTGTTGTTTTTATATCTTTCTCTCACCCATTTGACAACAAAAATCTTCGTATACTATCTTTACCGCAAAATTCTCTACCGTTTCGAATTCCAATTTGAAATTTCACTTTCACAAACTGCATAGAATTAATGTCCTCCTCCATAGACCCACAGCAGCAGCAGCAGCAACAACATCAAAAGCATATGCAACACCATCAACAACAACAGATGCATCATCATCATCAGCAAATGCATCAAAGCGATATTGAACGCATGGATCCGGGCACTAAATCCGAAGGCGAAGAGGACTCCCAGCAGGGCACAATCAAAGCGAAAGCTACGCTGGGTCGTACACCCAATCACTTGACATTGAGGTATATAGAAATATTTTAGTTAATGTTTTAGAATTATCAAGACCTCGTTCGTACTATATTCTATGCATAGCAAAGTCAGTATTTGGCATTAGCGATCCTTTTGAAGCTCATTAGTTTCATGCGAAAATTTTAAATTTTTTTTGGTAAATTTTTTTTTTTATTTTTATGTATATCTTAAAACCTCTTAAACGTGTTAAAATTTAAAGGGTGGCCTTAAAGTAAAAAATAATGAAATTTTGATTTTTTATGAAAGTCGAAACCAAATATTGGCAAACAACTACTATGTATCTTTAAGAACTTCGTATCCCCTAAACACCTTCAACAGTTCAGTCTAGCAAGGAAACAATATATTTTAGAGCCGATGAAATTTCTATAAAATCGAGATCGTGTGGCATCTTATTCTTCTAAAAACCACAAGCAGAGTCAAATAATATGTTCTATTTAATCTCCAGAATATTGGAAGTATTTTTTCTTGGGTTAATACTAGTCAATCTCCAAACTATCTGCCACCACAACTAACAACTGGACATTAGTTGATGGAAACGTAATAATGAAGTTTCCAAATAGTACCCTGACCAACCCATTAGGTTTTATGCAGCCTTACCTCCTTATATGTGCTTAAGAAATCTAAAAATAGCTATAGACTGTAGATATGCCTGATAGCCGGAGGAACTAAAATGCCTACAAGAAGAGAGAAGACACGCAAGAATAGGTCTCTACTTCCTCATAAGTTCTAAAGAGATAAACAAATCGATAAAAAACAATTATGATTTTAAGTTGTGGACTTCTCTCTAGTTAGTTCCGAATCCAATTGTCGAGAGCTAAAAAACAGAACTCTAGGAACTAAAATTCCATACAAAAATAGAGAAAGCACTCTCTTTCCACATCTTCAGAAATCGTCGAATCGATATAGACGCTAACAATGACTATTCGTTGTGGGCCTCTCTCTTTTTAGTTCCGATTTCCGTTGTCGGGAGGCTAAAAAACAAAGTTGTAGCAACTAAAGTTATCTACAAGAAGAGAGAAAATGTAAGCTCTCTTTACACATATGCTCTTCGGAGAGCGACAGATCGATACTATGCGATCTGGTTCTCTTACTAGTATATTTGAAGTTTATTTACAAAGATTGCATAAAGACTAAAACAGAAAGCTCTAAAAACCAAAAAAAAAAATATTACAAAGAAAAGAGAAGTCAAGCAAGAATAGGACTTCCTTTTGTCACGTGATCTAAGGAATTCAACAAATCGATATAGACTATGAGTTCTGAGCCTTTTACTAGTTGATCGGCAAGTTTACTTATATAGAGACTAAAACAGAAAGCTCTAGAGACCAAAATTTAAAAAAAGAATAGAGTAGACACACAAAAATAGTATCTCTGTACTCTATACATTATTGAATATGAATAAATGAAGAGTAATTCACTCTCCACATTTATCACCCAGTACGAAACAGTGATCTATAATAGCTTTGACATCCTGTAATTATACACTATTCGGCTCATGGTTTGTAGAAGGATAAAAAAGCATAGTTTTTCTTAAAAATAAGTTATATAACGCATAATTATTACGAAATCTTCATAGCACACACTTTTGTTTGCAACTAGACACATTGATTTCCGTCATACTCTTAGCTACCCTACTTAAAATCAACCATTACATACACGCATATGTATTATTGAAAGCTAATCGATGATATATTTTGTTCTATTTCTTCCCATTTTTCTAATTTTGCGATAATCGCTTCGTTAACTATGCGCTTCATAAATGTCCGCCTCAAAACCTGATCATAACCAACAACAATAATACCACCACAACCAACAACCATCACCAACACCACCATCACGAACCGTTTGAAACCAACTATCCCAACACGTTATATTCGAACACAATTGACCATGCAGCACCACATCAACCCTCTCGGTTGGCAGCACTGGTAGTCAAGCGCGTTTGATACAATCATCTCATCCGCCATCGAGCTATCAGCCAGTTCTCATGAAAGATTTAGGTAAGACTAACTCAATAACAAACGAACTATCGTCTTCCCCTCAAGCAGAGTACATGGATGCCGCTGGCACAGTGACAGTGAGCTCATTGTCCGCAGCAATGGAGGCCACCGATCAGATGATGTTTATGATCGAAGAGATGGGCATAGAGGTACGGGAGATGGACGAGCAGATGGTAGAGCAGGAGGAGGACGACGAGGACGATGTCGACGAACGGCAGATGAGACAACAACAGCAGGAAGAAATGGATTACATACTCGAATCAGAGTTGCAAGCTGCATCCGTAGCAGCAGCTTTTAATTTAAGTTTAGGTAGTAGTAGTAGTAGTATTGGTAGAGTAATATATACAACCAATAACGTTACTGGCACCACTAGTGGTTTAACAAGTAGAGTTAGTGATGCCAGCACTGGCAGTGGTAACGGTAATAATCATAATTTACATTGTGTGGCAACGCCAAAACGCTTGTCACCACGACAATCGCCCAAAGCAGATATCGAAGTAATTGAGATTTTCGCCAATGAGCTAAGTCAGCTGACCGCCGCTCAGCAAGTATCGGTTGTGCATCATTCAGCAAAAGAGTCTTCCAAAAAATCGTCAAGTAGTCGTCAAGCCAGTGTCAGCAGCAGTGGCAGCGGTAGTAGTAGTAACGGTGCTAGCGCTGCTTCGCACACACATGTTGTCGACAAGCATTTGAGTGATCTCGAGCATGAGCAGCTCAGCGACACCACATACGACATTGCCGCCTATATGGCTAACCTAAAAGAGCAGGCGCTCGAATCGCAGGATCTGCAAATGGACGCGCAAGATCAACAACAAAATGATTCGAGCTTGTCGCCGGAACCGCAAACAGTCGTGGAAAATACACAACAAACTGTAGTGGCCGAAATAGAGTCACCACCACGACCAGCTACAGAATCCGATAGTACTGGCACCACGACGGGCACTTCGGAAAAATCCGAAGATGAATCGGAAGATGCCAGAACGTTGGCCAAACATCATGTGATCATCGACAAGAAGGTCGATAAAGTTTTCAAATCGAAGTCTTCAGAGAAAGCACAAAAATCGAGTAGCGGCAGTAGCAGTAGCATTGCCAGCACTGGCGCAAAACCAAAGACCACAAAATCGCCACGTCAAAGCATATACATTTCACCCGACCGCTCCAAGTCACAAGGTAGTTCACCGGTACGCATAATTAAGATAAAGTCACCACGCACTAGTGTCAGTGATCAGGGTAAACGTCTCAGCGTTAGCTCAAGTCGCGACTCCTCAGCCGATCGTTTGTCCAGCGGACGCCGCACACCCAGTCCACGTCGCAGCTCCGAAGGTAGTGGTATACTGAAAAGACCTGCCAGTCCCGCTGGCGGCATATTGAAACCACCACCCAGCCCCAGTAAATCGAAAAGTCCCGACCGCAGCTGCCTCAAGAAGCTGACACCCTCACATGACTGTAGTGTCGAATCGCTTTCGCCGCATATATCACCGCGCGACAGCATCGAACACCTGTCGCCCGATCGCGCCGGTACCAGTCTGTGTCAGCGTCATTCGCCGCGCAGCAGCTTCGACAGCCGCAGCTCCGAACCGAATCTCGATATACCACGTTCATCGCTCAAATCGCCACGCGGCAGTTTCGAATCGCGTTCACCGGAACGCAGCAGCCGCAAACGCAGTCAATCGGCGCACGGCAGCTTTGAGACGGGACAACGCGCCGCTGCGCTGGCCGCCCAAGAAGCCTACTACCAATATTATCCCATTTATGATAATCAAACATGTAGCGATCATTATATATCAGCCGCTACAACAACGCATATGCCACGCGATATCGGCACCAACACAAGCACGCGTCGTCTAAGTAAATCTTTGGAGCGTTCCACGTCACGCGAAAGCACTACAAGCAGCTCCTACCGTTATGGCGTATCACCCGAACGTATTTACACAATAAACACCATGGGCGCCAGCGCAGGACCACTGCGTTCGCAATCAGCTGAAAATGCATTTGCACACTACGCTTACGATCCACATACGGGTCAGCACTATCAAATGCCGCCGCCACAGGAAACCATTGCAACAGCAGCACCGCCAGCTGCCTTCATGTACGCGCACGAACCGCAATGTCCACACGAACACATGTCGTCGGCCTATCAGCTGAGCTCTTCGGCACCCGAGTACACAACATGCATTGACTGTTTGTATCAGAAGCGTCCCTCCTAGCATAAGGCCCGCGTACGGCAGAGTCGTACGCGGAAGAAGACACCACGTGGCGTCGTACAACCACCGATGGCCACAGCGTCGGGCATGATTTGTGCGGCTAGCTTTGATCCCGACGCTGCGGTGGCGGCGGGCGCCAGCGAGGCGAGCGGCTGTGTGGACTGTCATGACTACTATGAAATACATGTTTAAGCGGGGAACGCGTAGTCGTAAACATAATCAAAACTGAAAACCAAAAAAATCTCCCTCTAATTACAACATACCTTATATTAAACTACCCGAAAATCCCGTTAGCCGGTATAACAGAAGCAAAAAAACGTACGCAAAGTAAACTCGTTGCCATCCAAAAATCCTCAACTGACAATTTACATGGACCATATATACACACATATATATTTGTATATGTGTATGCAAAAACGCTATTGTTGTTTGACACAGGGATTTTTGAAACAAAAACAAAAACAAAAGCAACAACAATTTATATAAATGTATATGCACATTTTCGTATTTCGTGAATGTCCTTCAGAGTTTAGACATAAGGATTAGCTTGTAGGTTGCAAGGAGTCTTAGTTATGTACACACATACATATGTGCATATGTATGTAGTCTCTGTTTAATTTTTCACATGAATTTCCATCACTAATACATACATAGATACATACGTATGTATATCTTGTATACCGAAATCGGATTTAATTTTTTACAAATTTGTTTACTTTGAGGTAAAATCAAAAATATAAAGGCATCGAAGTGCTGAGAATTTTTGTTGTTGCTATACTGCTGCAAGAATATGAATATATACATGTATACACATATATATATATGTATATCTGTTTTTTGTCAATACGTAATTAGTTTGTATGTGTAGATATATTTAACGGTTAAGTAACCGAAATTACATATACAAAATTCAAGCGAAAATCTGTATATTGACCGTAGAACAGTTAGGCATTACAATAACAAAAAATTATATTGTAAATAACGGTACATTATAACACTGTAAAGGGACGAGGGCGTAAATTTAGTAGTAACTCAATAAAAATAACAACAAAAAACTCGTGCAGATGTTGTTGTTTTAACGCGTAAAAAATTGTCCTATAGAACTTTGGTTCACAGAAGTCGATCTCATGTGTCTTCCACTATAAGTGTTTAAATTTTGAGGTTAGAACTCTTTTCTTTATTACAAAGTTATACCGTATTTTATTTGGATATTCTCAAAAATATAATACGAGTGAACATTTTTTTTTATTTTTTTATTTTTCAAATTATTGCAAGCCTGTTCTAAACAAAAGTCAGTAACCACACCACCCTTGGTAACCAAAGAACTCAGTCTATGCATCATTCACACTGGCAAAATAAGCTTAAGCAATAAGAACTAAGCAATTGTGGGTACCAGACGATCTTGCTAGACAAAGCAGCCTAGAAGATATTAGTATATCCCTATATATATATCTCTATTCCGGAGTATCCTGAAGTTATACTTAAATAAAAATTACAATACTTCGAAAAAATTTTGTATATCCCAATATAAAGGTCTTAACAGTTAGAAACGCCCCTATTCCGTAGGATCCTATAGTTGTACCTAATAAAATTGAGTATATCCGAAAATAAAGCTCTCTTATAACACAGAAAAAAAATAATGAGGCAGCTAAGATTCTATCAAATGCTTAGCCGACATTCACCACGAAAACGTTTCACAAAGCTATCGAAAATATATTGTCGTTATGTTATTGTCCTACCAGCTGCATTTCTCGAATTACAGCTATACAAGCCTATAAAGCTTTAAATCTCAGGACACTTTTTTTTCTTAATTCTGTTTATACGTATCATACTCGTAGCGGTTCGTTGTCTGGGCTCATTGTATGAAAGAAGGCGACGAAGGCGAATCAGAGCTACAGATTCAAACTGCAGCTGAGACTGTTTAATACATTATTCTTACCAAAAAATCATTCTATGATTATCCTAACCTCACCTGGAGTTTTTTTTTGTATATTGTAAAAGTATTATTGATTATTTGAGACAATTTCGGTTCGGAGTTCCTGGAGGAAATAGCCGATAATATACGAAGAATTTATATGGCTACGAAGTTCCCAACCTTTTTAAAGAAAAATCAAAGAAACTTCCAATTTACATAATTGGGAATGTTTATAAGCATTCAAAAGAACAATCTTGGACATTTACTTTTTGAAGATTATCTCATTCAAATATTGGCCGCGGCTACGACCAGATGGTCCATCCGTTAAGTCCAATTTTTGCTGACTCATTCCAGCATTTCAACTAATAACTGACGAATGACGCTCGTTATATTTTGCTCCAAGGCCTCAATCGAAGCGGGATTGTCCGTATAGACATTAGGCTTTACATATCCTTACAGAAAAAAGTCTAACGGTGTGATATCACATGATTATATCGCGTTATGATGATGATGAACGCGAAATTATCTGCTCACCGAAGTGTTCGCTCAATAAATCCATTGATTGATGAGATGTGTGGAAAGTGGCGTCGTCTTGTTGAAACCAAATGTCGCCGAGATCACGTGCTTCAATTTCAAGCATCAAATAGTTGGTTGCCGGCATCAGTTTTGAACAAATATGGACCGATGATTCCATCGGCAGACAAATCACACCAAACCGATTTTTTTCTGTACGAAATGGCAGCTCTTGAATCTGGCGTTGGACATTCCATACATTTATAATTCAATTATTTTAACATAAATTGTTCGCGAAAGGAAATTAGTCGAAAACAAGTTATTGGAATTTCGATATAAGAAAATGAGAAAATCTATTTAAAACTTATGTCTATGCTAACTTGTTTCCTTGAGTCGTAGCCAGCTTAAAGCCCAACAAAAGATTTCTAATACTCGTACAACACAGAGCCCAGTTGTTCCTCGTTACCATGAAGTTACATGGTACCTACAATGAGAGTGGTGTGGACTGAGAAGCATAAATAAGTGATTAGAATGGACCCACTTTTGATAATTTTTATATACTAAAAATTAGTAATGAGTATTCTTGAAGAACAGCCCATATTAAAAATGAGGTCTATATAAATTGATCGACTCTCTAGCCTATTTTCATATAAATTGAGTTTACAATTTTGGGCTTTTAATTGAAACAAAATCGAAAACACAGGATAAAAGTATAGAATCATAAGGAAGAAATTCAGGTTATTTTACATAACTATACCTTATTTGATATGAATTTTAACTGCATAATGCATGACGATAGGCATTAAATTTTTTTGACCTACGAGTATGTATATATAATTAAGTATAAGAAGATTAAAAAATGATAGAGTTAAATATTAAATAGAAGAGGTAAGAAAGTATTAAGAAACGCGAAATAAATAATGATAACTGTATATACCGAGTTGCTAGCATATACTTAAAAAAACCGATTCGTGTATGATAAGGAAAATCATGAGAACCCAAAGAAACTTTGATGTTAACAAACCTGTCCTTGCAGTTTTAAAGTAAAACTAGTGTCTATAAATAAATTTACTCAAAACGTTTACTCATAAAAAAGTGTACAACAATCAGGAATTTCCAGAGACGTAAGGCAACTATGAAAAAAGGGATTGATTTTTAGTTAATCGAACAGAAATTATACTATACATATGTACATATACAAATTTATGCGACAATTATGTAGGTTGAAAAAAAAAACATTCTTGAAAACACGAATAACAGTAAAATTCAACAAAATAAAAAATCAAGGATATTGAATATTTAAATATTAGCAGAAGAATAATAAATGGTGTAAAAATAATAATAAAGGAGTTAAAAAAAATAGCTGACAGAAGAACTTGAATAAAGAAAGAATATACGAAAATCAATACCTAAGATCTCATGATGGACCAAAGGTCAAAACAAACTAATGGAAATGGCATATGGCATAACTGTTTTAACGAAGATGTCAACAATTATTGAAAAGGATTTGACATTTGAAAGTAAAACCTCGCGCGACAAATCTACTTACATATATTAACACTAAACGACTACAGTCAGTCAAAAAACTATAGCAACAAGATAGAGAGAGACACACAGAACTATATAAACACACAAGGAAACTTAAAAGTTGTGGAAACGAATACAAGGACATACTCGCAAATTAAGGACACTAAAAAGAGAAGAAGAAGAAAAAAGACAACAATAACAACAAAACACTATACCCAAATTGTGCAAAGAAGTAGCACAGAAGCCATAAATATGTATGGAAAACAGCAACACTAATAAAAAAATGCAAACTTAAGTAGCTGGCAAGTGGACCAAAGGACATACATATGTACATCAAACAATGAGTGAAAATGAAAACAGGCAAAGTTACTCATAGGATAAGACAAAAAATTAAAAAAATATTAATTATTATTTATGAAAAATAAATAATTAAATAAAAATAAAAAAAAACAAAAAATTTAAAAAATAATATTAATTAATATTAATTAAAAATATATAATTAAATAAAAAAATTATTATTATTAATAAAAAAATTAAGAATTAACTAAAAATAAAAAACTAGTTAAATAAAAAAATTAATTAATTTAAAAAATATAAAATAAAAATAAAAAATTAATTAATTAAAAAAAATTAATTAATCAACCAAAAAATTAATTAAAATAATTAATAAAAAAATTAGTTAATTAAGATAATAACTAAATTTAAAAAAAATTAAAATGATATTAGAAACACACAAAATCGTCTCATGTACATATAAATATGTATGTATGCTGTTCATATTTTAGTGGCAATGTTAACAATTGTAGTTAGAAAATTAAAAAAAAATTAATAGTTTCCTATATAAGCGTTCAACTCGCAGCACACGTATAAATGTTCATATATATGTGTTTATAAGTGTTCTCATGCACATACAAACAAACGTGCATGGGTGTAGCATTTAAGCCAAGGCACAGTATTCTATATTTAGACAATGTGCACAACTGAAAAGTAGATACAAAAGCGAAGACAGGTTTAAAATATGCGCGCATGCGCCAAAAATGCATGACAAACAGCTGAAAAGGCAAAATAAAAAAATAAAAAAAAAACAAATAAATAAATAAAAAAACAAGCAGCAATGCAAAATGCATACATGTATGTATATGGTATGTGTTTAAGAGAAATCAAATATCTGTAGTTAAGTAAAAAAAATACAAGACTATGTCGATGTACTTCCAATTAAATTAAAGCAAAAAAAAAGTAAATAAAAATATTTATTAAATTAAAACAAAAATAAAAATTAAATAAAAAAATTTATTAAATTAAAGAAAATTAAAAAATAAATTTAACAAATTATAAAAATTTAAAAAAATTTTAAATTAAAACCAATAAAAGTAAAAAATTAGAAAAATTAAAAAAAAGTTAATAAATAAAAAATCATTAAAATGAATATCAAAAATTTAAATAGCAGTAAGATAACAAAGCAGTTTTTGGGCGATGTAAGAAATTGAACTATCAGGACACAATGGTTGGATGAGGCAATTAGCGTCTCTTATGTAGTTAGACAAAGGCAGAAAAGCAATGAATATCTAGTAACTTATATTACTTGTACTAATACCAATGCAGAAAGCATGTAATTTTAATCAAAATTCATACACAAAAATATACAACTACAAGCGGGGGACTAAAGGTATGCATATACATATTTTAAATATTTTGAGCAGAAAAATTGCATAAGCGTTAAACATTTTGTGAAACAAAATTTTTTATTTTTATTTTAATTACTAATTAAATTTTTATATTAATTAATTTTATTTGAAATTAATTATTTAAATTTTTTTAAATTTAATTTATTTATTTTAATTAAATTAATTATTTTTATTTGAAGTAAACTATTTTTTTTATATTAATTTTTATGTGATTAATTTATTTAATTTTAATTAATTATTTTTTTTTTTTTATTTAATTAATTTTATTTTAAGGAATTACTTTTTATTCAATTAATTAGTTTTATTTAATTAATTAATTTTTTTATATTACATGCAATTTCCACTACTCAATAGTGTTATATTGTATGTGGACTATTTCAGCGTGTTCATACATACATACATATACATACACAAAATGGTGTTCCTAATATGAGAAAAATATATTTTAGCAAAAACAGAAAAAAATAAAATAAAGCCAAAATAACAGCATTAGAATTTTTCGAAGAATTTTTTTTTTATATTTTTCGGCGCTAAAACATAGATTCTCCACTACTACAGTAATGCCGGCCTTCCCCGTGGATGAAACCCGGAAAAATTCTCACTAGAAAATATTGTAAAGAGTGATTCATTTTGCGGTTCCTTACCTTTACATATTTACAATCCCCATGTTCGAAAAAATCAAAAATTTTCAAGATGATGGTTTTTGAAAAAAGTTTGAGTCAAAGTTGAATTTTGTACAAAATTTTGAATGTTTTAGATCTGTTAAAGTATAAATTTTGATCAGATTAAAAAACTGTTAAATCATTGCATGGAGAATTATATATAGAAGAAGCGGCAGAAATTTAAAAATTATCAGATCATTTGTTTTAGAGTAATATCTTAAAGCATGTTCGAAAAATTATGCTTCGAGAGAAGCGACTTTAGAAGCCTTTAACTCAAAATGTATTTGAAATGTTCATTTAAAATTAAATTAAAGAAGATCACAAAGATGTTAAACTTAATCTATGAAGAATTTTATTTTAACAATCCAACTCTAAAACCGGGATACTTCAAAAAACCGTCTCCAAAACCGATAACTAATGTTTAACTGTTTCCATATTTGTATACCTAATATTTGGAGTATCTGGTGGCTGAGAGTCTATAACTTGTAAAGTTTCTTTGAAAAATGACTATGACTATGACCTGATCTGTAATAGTACCTAGTTCCGTATTTTCAACAACGTCATTGACATATTTTGAAATAAGTTGTTTAAAGAGCTGCAATAGGAGTTTTAACGACATTAAGGTCGTGCGATTTTTATGAGATAAATTACGTTATTAAAATAACCTTATTGTACACGAAAGCCTTGGCAGATTTAATTCATAAGCAGTTCATCGAAAAATTTTAAGTCGATCAGTCTAGCCGTTACAGAGAAAGTCTCTACATCGAATCTGAAAACAGCGTTTCGGCAAATTGCGTTCAAAAGTTTTGAAAATCGATTACATTAACTTAAAAAATTCTGAGAAACCCGCTCATACTTCCGAAACAATAAAAAATTAAGCTTCCGCTGTCCAATATATCCAATTTATAACCATTTTATAACCGTTTTATAACCAAAACGCACATTTTGTCTCAATATGAGTGGTTTCTATTGTTTTGGGTTTCGGTTAGCTAATAACCAGTAATTCTCAGTTTAGTATTATAGGGACGCCATATTCTATATATATACATATATGTATGTATAAACTAACTGAAAACCATACTTAAACAATAAAACAATAAATATTTTATTTAATTTTATTTTATTTATTTTATATTAACACAAATCGAAAATTTTTTAAAGGAAAACTGTAAATTGAAATAAAAATGGATAAACAAATGCCACAAATCAAAAGTAAAATAAAACAAAAATCAAATATTAAATATGCAAAACAAAAAATCAAATAATCCAAAAGGCTTCACAGCAATAAAATCAAAATTAACATTTAGTTAAACCACAACAACAAGAACAAGAAGAAAACAACTATGGTAAAAGATAGCAGAAGCAGTACATACATAAACGAAATAAATAAAAGCAGAAATTCAAATATTAAAAAAAAATACTTAAGAGTACATACATACATAAAGACATACATACGTACATATTTCATGCAATAGCAAAAAATATATATATTTATATAGAAATAAGTAAATAATAATTAAAAATAGCAAATAATTACAAGTATACGTAAAATCGAGCAAAAAACAATATTTGATGTTTACAAACATACATAATATACATACATATGAAATAAGTAAGAGTAAAACTACAAATAACAGACGACAGTTCCGAAATCTCAACGATCTCAAGATACAACGTAGAACAGCTCAAACAAAGAGTCACAAAATGCACACATACAAACATACATATATAGATACGACGAATTTTACATATATATATGTACTTATGTATACCATATGTATGTATATGTTCCGAGAAATCCAAACCTAAATCCAACCACTAGTCTATAGCGCATTTTTGAAATAACAATATATGTTTCGAATGTTGTTCGAGTTTGCGAAATCAAAATAAGAATAATCAAAACAAAATGGAAGGCAAGAACAAATACAACAGTAATAAATTATAAGTGTTAAATGAAAAATAAAACAAAATCACGCAAATGCAGCACACAAAACAATTAAAAAAATAAATTAAATAGAAATAAATAAATCAAAAAAAAAAATAAAAATATTAAATCAAAACAGCTAAAACTAAGGAAAAACTAAACCAAAGAGCTAACGCAAACAAACAAAAATAAAGACACCTAAAAACCACTGCTCAAACATGTCACACAACAACACAAGGAATCGGTAAAAACCAAGTTATGAACGTCGAAACAATTTCGAAAATATCTTCAAAAACACACAGGAAAAAGGAAACGGTAAAAAAGTTATGAATGCTCGAAACAATTTCGAAAGTATCTTCAAAAAACACAGGAAAAAGGAAACAGTAAAAAAAGTTATGAATGCTCGAAACGATTTCGAAAATGTCTTCGATAAACATTTCCGAAAATATTTTTTCAAAACACTGAAAAAAAGAAACGGTAAAAAGAAAGTTATGAATGCTCGAAACAATTTCGAAAATATCTTCACAAAAACACAGCAGAAAGGAAACGGTAAAAACAAGTTATGAATGCTCGAAACAATTTCAAAAAAACATCTTCGATTCACAGTTACAATATTTTCAAAAGCTCCGGAATTAACTGTCACCGAAGAAAGTGAAAGGAAGAAAGAGAAACGTCAAAAAATATATTTTCACTGATTTTGCACAAATTGAACTTGCTTTGCGGTGGCGCTACGTACTTACAATACATAATTAAGTAAGTGTATTGATTACCAAAAATTCAATTTTATTTTTGTCGCAAATAATCGTTAATTAATTATCGATATTTTTTACTCATACTTAGTTATTTCGATATGCTGCTAAGGTAAGTAAAAATTTTCGAAATTGAAATCTTAACACACAAAACTATTAGAAATACTTTTTTAAACACTTTAACTACACTGAAGTGCTAAAAATTGGTTGAGTGTTCGAAAAGATCAACTTTCTAAAAAAAAGAAGAAAATTTAGGGTTAATTGGAAATATTAATTATACATTTTGGTGAACATAGTGGTTAGTTGTATCAATTTTATGCGTATAACACTCTTCGGTAGATTATGTAAATATATATATATGATATATATTATTTCTATTGGAGATATGTAGTAATTGAACAATTACAAAACATTAATATCAAATAAAAGTGACTTCTTATTGAATACTTTAGTGAAAAAATTGGTGCCAATTGGTAGTTTTAACAAAATTTTATAACAACGCGAAAATATTACAAATTTGGGAGAGTTATAATTATAATATAAAATAATTAAGTAATCAAAACTTATTTTAGTCAATCATAGCTTGCCTTTATTTAATAAATTTTTCTTCGACGAATGTATTTGAAAATTTTATCTAATGGCGCTCACTGGCCGACAGTTAATGCCAAAAAAAATATGAATATAAATTTCTGTCTTAAGAAGCCTCGCATAAAAAGTCAATCAGTCACTCAAGAACCGGTAAAATCTGGTATTATATTAAGTAATATTTAAAACGCTACAAGGTTTTCTTAATAAGCGTGAACTTCATTTTGCTACAATTATTTAAATAAAATCACGAGATAATATTTAATTGAGTAAATTAAAGACATGTTAATTTAATCAATTAGCAATCAGATATAGAGATATCTCTTCAGTGTTATCAAATTATAACTTAACTATAATAATTAGTTGAGACAATTTATTAATTGACTAAATTAAAGATTTTTCAACTTAATTTAATAAATTACCAACCATTATCTCTTCAGTGTTACCAATTAGCAACTTAACTGTACTAATTGATTGAGACAATTTATTAATCTAAATTAAGATGATATCTAACCAATACATACTTTGACGGCGATCAAATATATCTTCAGTGTTGTCAATTAACAACCTAACTATACCAATTAATGGAAACAATTTATTAATTGACTAAATTAAGAAACTGTTTGAAACCGAAATTTCCTTAATTGTGTTCATTAAAACATTCCCTTAAAATAATTATTAAAATCTGTTTTTAATTGACTCGATTAAGATGCTATTTAAAACACATACTTTGACGGCGATCCAATATCTTTTCAGTGTTGTCAATTAACAACTTAAATATACCAATTAATTGAGAAAATTTATTAATTGACTTAATTAAGGTACTGTTTCAAACCGAAATTCGCAAATTTTGTTCATTAAAACTTTCCCTTAAAATAATTATTAAAAACTGTTTATTAATTGACAAAATTAAGGTGCAATTAAAAATTATTTGAAGACTTTCAGTTATATCCTTAATGTTAGCAACTTTAAATACACCAATTAGTTGCAACAATTGTTAATTGGCTAAATTAAGAAGCTGTTTGAAACAGAAATTCGCCTAAATTTGTTCATTAAAACTTTCCTTTAAAATAATTATTAAATACTGTTTTCTAACTGTCTAAATTAAGGTGCTTTTTCTGAGATGTTTAGATATGCACTTAATCTAGTGAATTAAAAACATGACCTAATTAATTTTGAAAATTTTTAATTGACTAAATTGAGGAGCTCCAGTAAAACATTCTCTATGTATGAGGCATACACTAAACTATTAAGTCATTTAGTTTAGTAATTTACCCTAAATAAAAATTGTATATAATCTTTTAACTGACTTAACTAAGATTTTATGTAAATCAAATGCTTTAAAGACATTCAAATATCTTCTTAATGTAGTCAATTAGCAGTTTTAACTATACTAATTAGTGACTGCTGCCCGAAGCATATGTTTTAAAAAGAATTTGTTCATTTAATTTAGTCAATTAGTAAATTGCCAGTCAATTTGACAGTAATTTTGTCGATTGGTAAATTTACAGACATTTTTTTAATTGACTCAATTAAGAAGCTTTCTAAAAACTTATTTTAAACATAATTTTTTCTCTAATTAGAACAATGAATTTATTAATTGACTAAATTAGTTAGATTAATGAAGTTTTTAACAGCAGATACTCCTTTTAATTTTTTTAATTCGTAAATTTGCCTTTTTTAGACGAATTGTTACTCAATTATTATTAAAAAAGCAGTCTTAAAAACTATTTCGAGATTTTACATTTAATTAAGACCACGAAATATATTTTTTAAAATTAAAATTTAATTTAAGAAGAAGAATAATTTAAAATTAATTTTCCTGAAAAATATATAATTATTTCAGATATTTATTTTTTGGAAATTTAATTTTTAAAAATACATTTTGCTAAAACAGTATTAACTCGCATTACTAAATAACAATTATTGTAACAAAATGTTTTCTCAAATTTGTAGTATTTTCGTGTGGTCCAAAGCAATCATAGTTTTTAAAAAATAAGTTCAGTGCGCAGGTGATTTTACCTACAGTACACTGAAAACATTTAATTGTTTTAACAAATTATATTCGATTTACAAATTTACATTATAATATGTAAAAGTAATTGTAGCGAAAGCGAAGTTTTTTCAGATATTCTGAAAACTATTATTATGAGTTGAAGTTTCAACAGAAAAAAAATCAAAAATAAAAAACAAAAAAAAAACTATTAGTGCATCATTTTGTGATATTATTCGTGTGTATTTAAATTTAAATGAAATAAATATACTAATATATTTACATATATTTTTTAATAAATATTATGATATTTACCTTAATATTCAATAAATTAAAAGGAATGTGATTAAAATTGTGTAAATATAAAATTTAACTTAAACAACTTTCGTAGTACATTAATCCGACAAGCTAATCATTTAAATTGTTATATAAAGACCTAAAACTAATTAAATTACATAAAATTAAATTGAATTCAAATTAACGTTAGTTGGCATCGCTTGTACGAATAAGTCAGCAAATAGCGGTAATTGCGAAAATTCAGCGAAAAATGCAGGTTTTATACACACACATGCAGACATACATATATGTATGTATGCAAAAATACATGCAAAGAAATGAACACACACACAAAAGCAAAAACAAAAAGTGTAGCTCCTGCACAACAACAAGTCCAGTATTTAATATTTTCGCAGTTATTTATGCAATTAACTCCAGCAAAAATCCACTAACAATGCACAGCAATTAAACCAAAGTAACGCTACAGTCAAAACTCGATAAGTGAGGCTAAAATGCAAAACAAAAATATAACCTGATTATTTGCAAACATTTAAAATTTGTCGATTGTTAATAAAAATGTATCGATTGTAAATAAAAATTTGTCGACCATCAATCTAGAGCTATCGAGTTTCGATTGTTGTGCACTTTTTCTTCCTTATTTGTTCGAAATTTGCATTTTTCCAGAAGTCTTAGAAAATTCGAATACGCAGCAACGCGCAGTGTTCAAAAAAAAACAACAACAAACACTCGAAAAGCAAAATCTTTGTTTTTTCCATTCAAATGTAACGTCCATAATTATTATGTCTTATGGTTAACACACCCCGCTCGTTTCTAAATACCACGTAACTAAAAATATTCTAAAAATAAAAAATGTCTAACAATAAATGCTAGATTTCTGCGCATTTATAATTTCATTTAAAGCTTAAAACCTTCAATATTCCAATTTATTGTTCGCCACCACTTGTAAATAAAAATATTCATTCACTAAAACCTTACTAAAAAATAACAAAAACTTTTTTAAAATGAACGAAATCTTAGATGTTTTAAATTTGAATTTTTTTTTTTGTGTTTGGACTATAGTTTTATGCTAACAATATTTCATGCCATAAAATGATCAACACATTTTGCGTTACATTTTCATAGTTTTCATAAAAAAATAGTAAAAATTAAAATAAAAATATTTTGAAAATTTTATACTATCAATGTTTGAGGTTTTTAATTGAGTCCTTCCATAAAAAACCCAATTTTTTTTTTCAAAAAAATTACCAATATTTTGTTTACAGTTTCTTAAGTTAAACTACATTAAATATTTTATAAATTTTTTCCAGATAATTACTAAAATCTGTAGGAGATCTGAAATACCTATTACTGAAGAAATGTATTGTTTCCAGTAATGGATGGTCCATTTCGAGGTTCCCTATTTTTTAAAGACAGAGAAACAGAATCTTCAAATTTAATGGGGTATTTTTATTATCATTCGAAAAAGCATTCTTTGGCATTTATTTTTTGAAGATTATCTCTTTCAAAATGCTGGCCACGGCCACGTATCAGATAGTCCATCCCCATCGGTTGAGCGGGAATGGCCGCATAGATTTTAGACTTTATATCTTCTCACAGGAAACAGTCTAACGGTGTGATATCGCACGATCTAAGTAGCCAATCGATCGGGACAAAACGTGAAATTATCTGCTCCCCAAAGCGTTATCTCAATAAATCAGTTGATTGATGCGATGTAGCACCGTCTTGTTGAAACCAAGTGCCGCCGAGATCACGAGCTTCCATTTTAGACATCACATAGTCGGTTATCATGACGCGATAAAGGTCGCCTTCATCATCTTTGAAGAAATATGGGCCGATGATTCAGCCGGCACACAAACCACACCAAATTGTTTTTTCTGGATGAAATGGCAGCTTTTGAATCTCTTCAGGTTGCTGTTCGTCCAAATGCACCAATTTGGCTTGTTTAGACACCCATTGAGCCGGAAGTGGGTCTCATCGCTGAACAAAATTTGGAATGAAAACGTCGGAACTTTTCAAGAGCCCATAGAGCAAAGCGATGTGGCTTAGGAGGGTCGAGCGGTTTCAATTCTTGATGTGTTGCGAATAGTACGCTCAGTAGGCCAATTATGTTGACCATAAGTTGAACGAAGCACGCGAAAAACATTCTTTACAGAATGTGAATTTTCGTAATGAAGTTGAACGATTTGTAAATGTTGTTCAGGTGTAAGTTTTTCCATGATAAATGCCAAACAATACTGAACAAAAATAACACCACAGCTTGACACGGCTCTGTCTGTCAAAAAAGGCTATTGAACAAAGTACCTCTATTTGGATCACCATTTATGGTTCTACTTCACGATCCTCCCAGTGATATGTTTATTGGCAAACTGTTCTTCATACAACCCTAGATCCTTATTTTCTTATATTGAAACTACTTTCGCCGAACTTTAAAAGGTGTGGCTTTCAAAAATGGTAACCAACAACGAAGGTTGCTTTAGATGTCAAAAAACTCTCCAAAAGACTGTCACAATAATCCTGACTGACAGCTTCATTTCTGACAATCTTTTTGGCACAACAATCCTAACTGACAGTTTCATTTCTTACTAGTATTTTATTGAATTTTCATGAACCATAACCTCAAACAAATTATCGAAAATTAATTTACATTGAATTTGTCATTTTTCATTTCAGTTATTTTACAAAAATATTAAAAAAGAAAACAACTTATGGAAAATGTTGGCATAAAAAATTTAATAAACAAAATTGGCTGTAATTTGTAGTATATGAAGACACTGTAAATAACTTGTTATTACACAAATTATAAAGAAAACGTACATTGAAAATGCGTAAGATGCACAGGCAAGCGATGTCAACATTTTATCCAGAGAAAATTAAAAAAATCAAATAAATTTTTTTCCGCTTGAATGTTGTCAAAAGTTTAACATTTATAGCTTGAGACAGCAAACAAGACAATATAATGAAATCGAGTTGAGTTTTAAAACTGTAAACCAAATTCTTAGTAAATTTTCGAAACGATTAACGATTCAAAATATATTTAGTAAACAATTTTCTTTAATTTTTCATTCAAAAAAATGCATTAATATTGCACACGAGTGTAAAAACCAGAAAATATTCAACTCGATTACATATTGTTGGAAAATTATAAAAAAAAAACGGAATCATATATCTCGAACTACAAAAAATAATCATTTATATAACACCTGAATTTATTTCACTGAAAACTAAATAACAAATTTCATTCAAAAAAATTCTAAAAAAAATATAAATAAACTGCATGCACTAAAAATGATATGCTTGAATAGCTAAAACCGAAACTAAACTATATGTGTATTATAAGCGATTTTTTAATTTAATTTTATCTTTTGCGAATTTCACTGCTCATAAACTATTTATATAACAATTGGCCGAAATCTAAGTACTATCACCTCTCTACCACTCTCTCGTATTCGTACTCGTTCATCTCCCTGGCAAAATAAAAACCAAAAAAAAAATTTACAAAAAATTACGTTTATGCTCTGTAAGTTATATTTTACATAAATACATACATGCAAATAAAGAAAAAAAATCGACAATCGTATAAAAACGCTCAAAGCGAACCAAAAAAAAAATTTAATACAAAAAAAAATTAATGAAAATACAAAATCAAAAAATTTCAAAAGCATTTTTTTCATATGATTTCCATATTCTTTTCTTTTCTTTCATTTAATTGTAGGGTCCCCGGTGTGGAAACCACGAGACATGATTAATTTAGGCGATGCACAGTCGACAACGCGCAAAGACGATGCGAACAAATAAAGCAAGACAAGAACAAATGAACAAAATTGAAAATATGAACAAAAATTTCAATTTCAAACACAAAACGTAACCCACAAATATGCAAAAATACATAGGCTATATATCAACTAGAAAAACATAAAAGCTGAAAACAAAAAACAAAAAACAAACAAACCGAATGTGAACTAATTTAGCAACTAGAACAAATAGCCGAAATCTGATTAGAAGTTGAAACACACACAAATATTGTAACTCAAAATTAACACAAGCGATAACTACTATTGTACTATGTACTGACTCTAACATATTGTAATTGCTGAAACCGAGACGAAGATGTGGACAAAAAAACGCAAAATATTCGAAAAGAAATTTTTTAAAGTTGAAAACTTTTTGAAAGTTGAAAAAGTTACGAATTTAAAAAATATTTAAAGAACATTAAAATTTGTGTATTTTAAAAAATTTCCGTTCGAATATATTTAAAAAAAAAATTTTGAAATTTGAAAAAAGTTTGTTTTCGAAAATATTCGAAAAAAATTGAAATTTGAAAAAAGTTTGGTGTTTTAAAGATATTTTAAAAACACATTATACTTTGTGTATTTTCAAAAAAATTGTTTTCGAAAATATTCGATAAAAAGTTAAATATTCGAAAAGAAATTTTTTAAAGTTGAAAACTTTTTGAAATTTGAAAAAGTTACGAATTTAAAAAATATTTTTAATTTGTGTATTTTAAAAAATTTCTTTTCGAATATATTTAAAAAAATTTTGAAATTTGAAAAAAGTTTTTTTTCGAAAAAAAAATTTGAAATTTGAAAAAATTTTGGAGTGATAAAGATATTTTAAATTTACTTCTGTGTTTTTTAAAAACTGTTTTCGAAATTATTCGAAAAAAAATTTTTAATTTGAAAAAAGTTTTCAGTTTTATTTTAAAAACCTTATGCTTTGTGCATTTTAAAAAAGTTCATTTTCGAAACTATTCGAAAAAAAGTTAAATATTCGAAAAAAAATTTTTGAAATCGGTTCTTTATTTCATTCGTCTTACATACAAACCGAATTCTTTGAAGACATATCTTACGACGTTTATTTGGTTTTCTGGCATGTTGTATTACTATTTATTAAACAATGGGTTTTAAGTTTACGACAGGTAAAAATTCAGCTTTTCTAAAATGATCTGAATTCTTCTAAAAGCGAACGCTTATACCAAAATAAAGCCAAATCAGATATAAGAGAAAATCAAGCTATATTAGAGGAGATTTTTCTTGTACTTATGAACCATTTTACTCATTTTTGGATTTTCAAAAACTTAGTTTTCGGTTCGAAAGTTGTAACACATCGGCTAAAATATTCAGGCTTACCTCGCAAGAGAAATATAATCAGATTTTCTTGACGAAGCAGGGGGCCTATTCTGTAACTCGATTCGAAAATGTATTCTATTCGAAATTCGGATCTACTTTATCATTATGCGAAAGTTGTACCACCCTGTGCCAGAAAAAATACGTACAATATTCGTTTTTGCTTTCTACAACTCAAAAGCTAACGAATATTTTATTCGAAAATTGGCTTGAAAATCCGAAAATCGAGTTACAGAATATAAAAAATCCGAATTCGAGTAAATTGATTTTCGAATCGAGTTACAGAATAGGCCCCCAGATATGAAGCCTAGCATGAATGAATTATATGTATATAGTCTGTGAGGCATGTTTAAGGCAGAAAAATTATATTTTTAGGGTTCTAAATGTTTTATTTCTTACAAATAAAAAAATTCACATTTTTAAATGAATTAAATAATTTTTTTAAATGAGTTCTTACTTCAAAAATGTCTACTAAAGTTAAAAAAATATTACTACACTATGAAATATGAACAAAAATTATAAATTAATAGCAATATCATTAGTTAGAATACAGTGACTTCAAAAGTTCACGAACAAAAACGAAGTTGTCCACATTTTCGTCTCGGCATAAAGAACACTTTGCATTAAATTATTTGTATGACCGCAGCTTGCAGAGACAAAATGTCACTCGAAAACACAAAGTGTTAGCCTTAAAGCGCGAAATGACAGTGTTAACTCAAAAATGACATAACTCAAAACATACAAATAAGCAAGCAAACAGCAAATTACAAAGGCAATAAACGAACAAGACAGCAAAAAGCATAATGCTCAAAAGCAGAATATGCAAAAAACATTAACCAAAAATAGACACACAAAAAATATAGGCAAAAAGGAAAGACCAAAAATCATGATTGAAAATTAAAAAAAAAATTATTTAGAAAATATATGCAAATTCACATGTTGTGAAATTTTAGTAATTTAAGGCAAACTAAAAAAAACTGAAATCATAATTACATAAGTAAATTACTTAAGTTAAAAAAATATGAAATTTATGCTTAAGAAAACTGAAAACAAAAGAGTTAAGACACGAAAACTAAACAAAAAAACTAAAATTATAGAACAGTATAGCAGTGAGATATGCGATTCTTCATGATGCATACATATATATTAATTAATTAAATAAATTAATAAGGAGACAACAAAAAATAAAATAAAGAAGAAGAAGAAGCATGAAAAACCAAAACAAAAGATTAGTAAAATTTCGAAAAGGAAAACGTTTTTAATTAAATCAAATTAATTAATTAATATGTAACTAACAAATTTAATTAAATTACAATGCATAGACACTATTAAAAAAATTAATAAATTTACTACAACAAAAAAGGGAGAACGTAATGATGAAAGTAGAGCACGCGGCAGAAAATCACGCTTAACAAATGTTTTCGACATTAAGTTTTAAACAAAAACAAAAACAAAAAACGTTTAAAATTATAGAAAAAAGTTCAACATTTTTTTTATTAAATGTTTATAAGAGCATACGTTTCATTTAATTAAACTTAATTAACAAACTCACATACACACACAAACACGCTATAAAGCTGTAAACTCACTGTGAGTAACAATAAATAACGGTAAAGATTTTTCGCAGCACGAAAAATTAAATGACTTAACAAAATATACCGTTAGAGCATTCATAACGGCAAATGAAATTAGGAAAATGTTAAATAACGAAAAAAGTTGCAAGACACACACGCACACATACACACTCAAAGAGACACACAGCTGAAGTTAGAAAAATTGGTAAAAGTTTTCAAATAAGACGCTAACGAGCCTGAAACGCTGACAACAAACACACATACACAAAGGCAGTGAGTAGCAAAATTTAAAAAAATAAAAAAAAAATTACAGAAATAAAAATTAAAATTAAAAAATTTAATTGAAAAATAAAATAAAAATAAAATAAAAAATTAATTGAAAATAAAAATAATTAATTAAAAAATTTTAAAATTAATTGGAAAATTAAAAAATTAATTGAAAATAAAAAAATTTAATTGAAAAATAAAAAAATAATGAAAAGCATAATTAAAACCAAAACTATTGACGTTCAACTGTTGAAATAAAGTAAAGCAAACGAAAGCTGAGGAAAATTGAGATTCCACATCCTAAACCCAAGTTTAAAAGCAACAAAAAAAGAACTACACACACACATACACACGCAATTACAAATATAGGCACACCCAAAACTCTAACTTGAAAGAAATTGAATTTCGAAATCAGCAACAAAAACAAAAACAAGAACAAACAATAGACATTAAATGCTGCAAAGTTGTGTGTGAACTGAAAGCAGTAAAATTATAGCAAAAATAAAAACAAACAATTAAAATAAAAGTTTAAGGCAAAACGAATAAAAATTAGCAAATTGAAAAGACCACTAACCTATGAAATGAAATATAATTAAACGTCAACACTTGAATTTATTTGGTTTCATTTTTTACAAAAACAAAAAAAACAAAGCGTAAACAAACGAAATTTAAACAATAATGCAACTTGCAACATTAGTCTACACGCTGTCTACTCGCTACTCTCAACGAGTAACTGTTACATGAAGAAAGGTCTTACATATTTACATACAAAGCAGTTTCAGAATTTACGAATTTGCTGAGAATTCTAATTTTTCTCATTTTTTACGTGTCCTACGGTGATTTTTGCAGTTTTTGTGGTATGCATTTAGGCGCAGCAAGTGATATAGGGAGCTTATAGGGTTGATAATTGCAGCAAAGCTTGAAATAAGTAAATAGAGCAGTAGCAGTTGAGCGAGACAAGCCTAATTAAAGAGATATATCATGAATAAATGGCAAAAACTACGAAGTTTTACTAAAAGAAAGCAAAAAAAACTGGAAATTTCTGCAACTAATATGAAGATATATATATATTAGAAAGCAAAAATCTCAAAAAAGTCACTTACTAAGAAAGCTGCTTGACAGTAAGCTAGAAATTCTACGTCGAATAGGCCGTTATTTTGGCAAAAGATGAACTACGCTCTGGATCAGGGATTCCTAAGAAATTTTGCTCACAGAATGTCATTGCGATTTGATTCACAAATACATTTCTGTGAAAATAACATTCAAAAGTTTTTAAGTATAATAATTCCTATAAAGTGAGTGCTTGTTACCTGAGATCAAATTTTTAATCAATTTTTCATAAAATGCGTTTCTTATTGTCGCCGCACCAAACCTATTATAGACAAACCAATCTGCGAATTTTTAAACCAAAATGAGTCAACTGAGCTCTTAACTGTACACCATTGCTCCATTCAGTTTTCTTGAAGAGTTCAAGACTTTTTGTTCCTAGTCACCTACCATTTTTAGCAACTGGTACTGAAAACGAGCTTCATAACCCTGTCCACTTTTCACTTTAAACACCTGTTATCAAAAATCGACCGTTACCTTGAAATTTTGCTTCAAAGAGTTTTGTAAAAAAAACTAATGATGCTCTCTATTAATTATACTAGAACTAATACCACAGATAGTGAGAAGTACTTTTCTACACCGATATCTCAAAATTACAACAATAATACTTGTAACCCTTTGGTATACCCTGTTTATTTTGCCGACAAAAACTAAACCATTTTTGGAATAAGATGAGGTCTGCAGTTATAACTGAACGAAGCATACAATTTTATCGGAAAATATGTGAATATTGTCTACGCTCATTATTTATTCCACACAACCCTGTGAACTAAACTTTTCCGATATTAAAAGTGAAGCTGCAATACTTCGACGGTTTTTTCCTCTTATGTGAACATTTGAAACCAGTAATCGCGTATTTTCGCAGCATGGAAGGTTTGTGGTCACATTAGACGATATGAATGACAGTAGAGGAACCGATTTAGGTGTTTAAGGGATTTTTCCAAAATAAATGATTAGTTTTATTAACTGCCATTTGCGGTAATTCTAGTAATTCTATACCAGTTAGTATATCTTTGGTTAGGTGGCTGATCTTCCAAGATAGCGGGGGTTCACTTTTGTATTGCTAAGTACAGTCCGTGATGAAGCCAGAAAAAACTCCTATGTGCAGTTATTAACTCTCAACAAAGTGCCTAGGTTCTAAGATACTTTAGTTCTATTATCGCTGGGACGTCTAACAGCGTGAGATCGGAGGTATTTTAACCTTGATTTGGCGGGACTTTCAAACAGGAAATATTGATATGATTCTATTTCCTCTTATTCACCTGTCATCCTGAATTTTTCATTCTTAACGCATGAATCCCAATCAGCCGGTGTACAATAACGACCCCTATAACTAATGAATAGTGGACTTTGCTGAGGAGGTAGACCTCACTTTTTGAGGGTTCTGGCCCGGCACTTGTTGAACTCGCCTGAGGATCAACCATCCAGTAGTTAACCGGAAATAGCCCGTAAAGCTGCTATCCATTCCCAAACCGCAGCAAGTTCTATGCGCTGTTGCCCGGCACTCAAACCAGTTTATTCATGAATTTACTTGACGCCAGAGCTGAGGAGCCGAGACATTTCTTCGCTATTATTGAATGAACAGGCAGCGAGCTCAAGACTAGTAACACTCATATGAGGGACATAGGCTGGAGGTACCTTGCGATCATACAATTGCTAGTATCGGAGCCCCTGTAGCCCAATCATCCAGTAGTTAACCAGAAGAAACCCGTAGAGCTCCTATTCATCCCCTTTCTGCAGCAAGTTCTATGCGCTATTGCTAGGTACTCAAACCAGTCTAATCATGAATTAACTTGACGGCAGATATCAAGGGCCGAGACATTCCTTCACTGTTATTGAGAGAACAGTCAGCAAATTCAAGACTAGTATCGCTGTCCTACTTTCAGAATGGATGGGTACCGCACGGAAGGAGAATACGCTTCGGAGCAGCACATTTCCAGCTCCCAATTCAGCAAGGAAAATGTTGCAATGATCGGAAAGCCTGAATCTGAAGTTGTTGGATAGTGCTCGACAGAATATTTCGCCAACACCACTTCATAATGAGTATAGGGAAAATCTAAGTCAAAAGGCTATCTTAGTTAAAGGACTGTCTTAAGCTCAACTCTCGCTTCAACTCAATTAAAGCATGAGAATATTCTAATGGTTTTGTTTGTAAAGCTATCAAATCAGCTACATTAGTTCAAAGGAGAGCTTAGAAGATCACAGTTAAAGCTTCTGAAGACTGCAGAGTATATTTGTTTACAATATTGGCCCTCAGATTAGCTGTTAATGGAGAAAATAAGAAATTGGTGCCGAGCCAAGAGAAGTTGAGTTCCAACTTTATTCACATACGGGTTTGGCAATTTTTTCGTGGCTTCAGGTTTCGAGCGCGAAGTTTGAACTTCTTAGAAAAATGTTAGAAGCTAGCAAAAATGCCCGAAGCTACCACAAAACTAACCTCACAATCTACACGTAGGACAATGAAACAGTTCTTGAATTATTTACTCATTTCAACTGGAAGCAGAGATCACATGACAAAAATATGATTACGCAATGCAAAAACAAATATTTAATCATTACAAGAACAAACAAAAAACACACACGGAAACATACGAAATAAATTAATGCAACTAATTACTGTTAAACGTAGCATTTTTAAGGTGAATCACAAAAACAAAATAAAAGAAAAAACAACAAAAACCAAAATCAGGCAATTGACGAACAATGAAGACTCGTTTTTAAATAACGTTTAAATACACGTCACAAAACTTAGAAAAAAATACCAAAACAAGTACCGTTAATAAGTATGTCTGGTGAAACATAGGCGGACAGAATACAGAAAACAAAAAACAAATAAATTAAATTAAATTTTAGCAAACCGAAAGTATTAACGGGCGGTAGTGAGCGGCAGTGAGAGTGAGAGAGGGAGGGATGGTGAGGTAAAAAAGGACAGAGAGACGATGAGGGCGAGTACCGTGGGAGGTAAGTGGCATAGCAGAGGCAATACATTACATACACACATACAAAGTAGCAAATACAAAAACAAAAACAAATAATTACTAAACAATAATAAATCAAATTGAAGCGATTATCGATTCTAGTGCAATTTCAATATACGAAACACCATTACAAATACATACAAACAAGCAAATAAATAACAATTTAAAACAAATAAATAAATTATATAATAAATAAGCGCAGATACATACATGCCGTTATACACCAAAAAACACAAGGTAACGACGTATGAATGCGAAATCTAGTGAAATTGTTTTAATGATAATTTTGTGTGTCACACACACACATACACATGCACACATACAACACATGCATACATACGTATATAGTTTATGTGAATTGAATGCCTTCAGTTATCGAAATCAAAAGTTTATCAACAAATATACATACATACAATAACATAGAACATTTATTAAAAAATAAAATTAAAAATAACAACAACAAAAACAAAAACAAAAAACGAAAAGCGAATAAACCAAAGCGTAATTTATACATTACTTATATATACCTAAGTGCATACATACATACATACTTACATACAACATTAATACAACAAGAACAACAACAATATGGCAGAAGAACAATAAATTGTTGCGTAGTACATACACACACCTACATACATACATACATACATAGAAGCATTTGTTGTTTTGTGTAGTCGAACTTTTTTATTTTTACAAAAAGAAAAATGTTTTTTCTTGATAAATGCCGTTAAGCAAATCGATAACTCGCGCAGCCGGTCGATAAACGACAGACAACATAATGATTTATATATTACATAAGTACATGCATATACAGCTGTGTGTATGTATATTGTATATGTATTTAAGCTTTAAGTAAATGGTTAATTGATTTCTACTTTTAAGTAACACACACACATACACACAATTAATGTATTTTAATAAATTGATTGATTTTTAAATAAAAAACAAAAACAAAAGTGCAATTCGCAATTGCATTTCGTTTATATACATATTGAACTATTAAACTAAATAAATTAACAAATAAACAAATGAAGATAAATTCAACTAAACAAGCAACAACAAAAACCGAAAAAATAGAAATCGCAAAAAACAAAAACAACAAAAAACAAAAACAAGTAAGAAGTAAAAAATAATTGAATTTTATGAAATTAAAAACAAAACAAAATGTGAGAAAAAAACAAAAACAAATATTATAGTTGTAAATCAATTGAAACGAAATGAATGATTACCGAGCAAATAAATGTATTAAATAATTGAAACTGTTTAATTAAGTATTTGAAATGCAAAAGCAAACACACACACACGCAAGCAAACAGTTTATTGAATTTAAATTTGAAAACGAAAGCATGATGAAAACAAAACTAAATGAGAAAACACGAAAAATAATAAAGAAAATTACAAAATGCGAATGTCAACAGCAAAACACACACACACGCATACACAAATTACAGGAAAAACACGCCTACACACACACACACAGAATTCAAGTACGAATATGAAATTGTTTGCAACAACAAAAAATGAGAACTTTCGAAAAATGATCAAATACACTGGAAATAAAAATAAAAACGCAAAGTTAATTTGCAAATTTCACTGAAGAAATGTAAAAAAAAATCTGCTGTGTTTCATTTGAAATTCGCTGGCATTAGTGGCATGGAATACGGGTTACGTAATCGCAAAGGCAAGTATGCGGTAATTCAATGGCATATACGAGTACCATATAAAAAATCTAGATTTCACTTTAACAAGCAATGCAAAAAACAAAAAAAAACAAGACTTGAAAGGCAAAACTCACAAATAAAAAAGTTTTCCATACAAGAACTAGTTGTTGTTGTTGTAGCGGCAGAAATCTGGTTACCCGACTGTTGTGGAAACGGCCATACAAGAACTTCATTTAGGTCAGTTAGTTTGTATGGCGCAATATGCTATAGTGGGCCGATCTAGACAATTTCTTCGAATAGCAAAGGACTGCTTTGGAAAAAAAAACATGTCAAATTTCGAGAAGATACCTCGGCAATTAAAAATTTTTCTATGCAAGAACTTGATTTTTATCGTTCAGTTGGTATGGGAGCTGTATGTTATAGTGATCCAATCGGAACAATTTGATTGCAGATTGTAGCGTTGCCTTAGGAGGTAATAAATGCCAAATTATATGAAAATTTGCCGCCAAATAAAAAAGTTTTCCATACAAGAATTCATAATTGTTCAATCAGTTTGTATGGCAGCTATATGCTATAGTAGTCCGATCTGAAAAATTTCTTCAGAAATTATAGCATTGACTTAAACAATAATCGCTGCCAAATTTCGTTTAGTTATCTTGTTAAACAAAAAGTTTTCCATGCAAGAACTTGATTTTGAGCATTCAGTTTGTATGGCTGTGGTGGTAGTGCTATCGTGAAAGATAATGCATGTCAAATTTTATGAAGACTTGTTGTCAAATAAAAAAGTTTTCTAAAAAGAAATCAATAACCCACAAAGAATTTAACCAAACACGCCGAAGGTCGAAGATGAGCCGTCGTCGTACACATTCCCACGACAGTCAAGCCTAAAAAATGGAGCAAATACAGCCAAGCGCCGACAACTCAGTGCATTTTCTCAAATTTGTTTGATGAAAGTTTTCTGCCGCTCCAACAACACCGATGGCAAACAAATGACAAAAACAAACTACATTTTGTGTTAATAAATACATTTTCATTTATTTATTTGAATTTATTGCAATACTTTATGGATTAATACAAATAAGTTAGCCGAAAAATGGAAGTAAATTCAATTTGTTAAAACTGATTTAGAAAGCGGCAAAAAGTAAACAAATAAAACACTGTTAGCAATATTTATACTAGTTCTTTCAAGTATAGTGAAACATCTATAAAAAAAAACATGCTCGCACACATAAGTACATACGTACACAAATGCGCATATGTACTAAAACGTACATCGTTTTCGCTCTTCGCACTTTTTTTTTACCTAAACCATGAAGACCGCGTTATAAGATATGTAGAATTTTTTTTAAACAAAGCGACATGCTGCACTTGTAACAAACTTTTCACAAAACAAATATTTTACAAAACAATTTCTTATTGCAAATTAGTTAAGTAAAGAAAAAACGCGCTATTTAAAATTTGTTTAATTTTTCGAAAGATTTATTTTCTTCATCAGTCTCCAGGTATATTTTTTTCTATTATCAACGTTTTCATTAGCATGCTGGTGCTTATTGTGTTACAAAACGTTACGTCACAACACCTCCAGCCATTAACTGAAGCCGACCGCAATCAATTTGTGGGCTGGAGGTGCGGTGGTTCAATGTTGTTTACAAACTTTGTATGTATGTACACCAAGTCTTACACAATGTCGTGATTTTTAAAGACATGTTTCATATTTGTTTGCTATACAATGTTTTGCCTTTTGTTTAAATTAATCTTACAACTAATTATTAATAATTCTAATATACAAATATTACTAGCTCTTGCTAACTTGTGTATATCTAATAGCAATTAACAGGGAGAAATTATAGTAAACATTGTTTAACTAATTTAATATAACCTAAATAGTATAAACTGACAATGTATGAATTCCAGTTTCTTTTCTCAATTACAAGTGCTGCACAACAATGTGTACACAAATTTTAACCCATTCATAATTCCCCCTGGGACACCCGCCCAACTTAATATCTAACTAAGGACAACTTATTGGCGCTGAGCACAGCCCAATTGTGCAGTGCCTTATATCCCATCCATCCCCCCGTCTTAGTTTGGTAATACATCTGCCAGCAGTTCTCTTGTTGCTGGCGGCAGGCTGTCGGGGAATTTAATATCAAACGCCACTAAGAGATCTCCTCGTCTTGTTGGTTCTTTAGGGAAGGGCAATCCTTTGCCAGGTATGCGTTTCACTGTGTTTGGCTTAATTACTTCTCCCACTGAATTCAATGTTATCCGATCACCTTGCAACGTTGGCACTTTCACTACTGTGCCACACAGCGCCTCTTTTAAGCTTACGCGTGCATTATATTTGATATCACTGCCCTCACGTTTGAAGAGCTGGTGTGGTTTGTCGCGTATTATGAAAATAATATCAGCCGGCACCTTTCCGGGCGTTTGGTCGCCTTCTTTTTGGAAGGTAATCTTTGTGCCAGCTTTCCAACCGGGTTTCACCGTGATGTTCAGTACTTTCTCTTCCTTGCGCGGTTGACCGGTCGCCATTGACATACGTGAAATCTTCATTTTCTTTACACAACCTTTGTCGACTTCCTCCAACGAAACATATAAATCGTGTTCAATTGGTGGATCTTGTATTTGTCGTTTACGATTTGGCTGTGCATTGAACGATTGTGAACGGAAAGCTCCACCACCACCGCCCATTTGTGTGTAGATATCATCGTCATTGCCACCGGACATGAATATATTCTGTGAGTCTCCAAACATACGACTGGGATCGCTTGAACTGAAGAAAATACCAAATGGATCGGACGAACCAAAGAACTGTGCGAAAGTGGCACGTGGGTCACCGTGGAATTGATAGCTGTAGTTGCCACCTCCCTGTTCGTTTGGACCACCAGGCACACCGCCTTTCAAGCCCTCTTCACCGTATTGGTCGTATATGTCACGTTTCTTCTTATCTGAAAGCACTTCATATGCCTCCGCAATCTCCTTGAAACGCTCTTCTGCTTGAGGTGTCTTATTTTTGTCTGGATGGTATTTTAACGCCAGTTTCCGATAAGCCTTTTTAATTTCATCGTCATTGGCACTTTTGTTGATGCCAAGAATTTTATAGAAATCTTTACCCATTTTGTTGGAAATGAATAGAAACTATTTTCTTGTTGGTTTGAAAACTGCAAAATAAAAACAAATTTGTTATTTTGATTATACTTTTTTAATATATTATATTAATGTATAGTAATTATACTTGTTTATACGGCATACGAGAAAATGTCTTTTTTATACGGAAGTTTTTTTTAATAGCATCAAAAAAATTTCGCTAATTCTTTACCCAATTACATACATACATAATTAAGAATTTTCTAGAATTTCGTTTTTCAGCATTCCCTTTTGAAAACAGATAGACGGTCACGTTTGCATGAATGAAACGATATTTTTGCCAACTGTTTCCTATTACAATATCCACAAGTTTCTAGTACATTTGCACGGTTATTTTCACATAGTCCGTCCTGCTTTAACAAACATACAGCCATCGCCAATAAGAAAAAAAAATCAGCTTGTGGGTTGCTGACGCGTTGGAGGGGCACATCCAAATTTGTCGTAAGTGATTTCATCGATAATTCAAGAAAAATCCCATAACGCCTTCAGATTATTAATTTATAAGGAAATCGCTTACAATCCAAATAAACAAGTTGACCGCTCCAATAAGATTTGCCCGATTATTGACCTTTACATTTTCTTTGTCTCGTACACCATTTAAATACAAGTTTTTTTTTACAAATACGTGTATTTACCTTTAGTTTCAATATTTACGTTGCTTTTTATTCAATTTTCTGCACTTCAAATTTTAAATAATTCCGAAAACTTGTAAGCAAATAATAAAATGTTAACTAGATTTACAGTACGATTTCTTGTATAATTTTTCACTTAATTTCACTCCTCTTCACTTCTTCCTGCTGTAACAGCAATAAGATGTTTCGTTTTCAAATGTTCTTTTATTAATGCGCTCATTCGCCAACCGACACTCCTATTTATAGAGGGATTGTTTCACGTATTCTAGAATGTTCCAGATCAAATTGACGTTTCTCACACATTCCGTTTCGTTATAACGACATTCCGCTGATAAAGCCGGGCGCGTTCGAGAAACTGATTTGATTTTTTGAAAGATATATTTTTACAGCAAACAAAAATTTAAGAAGTTTAAAAAATGGTTAAACATAAAGGGGTGTGTAAGGCATAAACAACCTGTTCACTCTGATATATAAGTAAAAGATATTGTATCTCTTTCTGGTAGAGAACACCTACCCATGTACATAAAAATATGTGTGGATGAGAGAACCAGATAAGCAATATGATTAAAAAAGAGGTGTGATCTGAGAGGTGATAAAGATAAAAGGAACATTAGGCGATACAAATTGTAAACAAAGAGAGATAAAATATGTGCACAAGTGAACAATTTATGCGGAACGACACCATACAAATATTGTATAATAATTGCACAAACCTAGTTAATAATATATTTACATTTCCACTCAAAGCTGGCATAAAATTTTGTAATTTTATTATTGTTTGGAATACTTTTAACATTCACTGTAAAACCTGCCCTCGGTCTTGCGTCGAACTGAGAAAACTGGGTACCTAGATCACAGATTTCCTTTTAGATTTACACCTAAATATATATAGTATTATATTAAAACTAACCAAAGCATTATATTCAAATATTTATTATCGTTATTGTTAAACAAATTGTTGCAGGGGCAAATATTCGCGTTAAAAAGCTAACTAACTTTTGTTGATTACAGCGCCATCTTCTTGTCAATACATAATAAAAGAAAGCAAATAAATTCCACTGACCGACAACACCTGGTGTGGAAGAAGTAACAGCTAAAAAGAAATTAGTCGAAAATATTAGAGAAGTTGAAAATTTTGTTTGTTGGAGAAAATAATTCGGAGAATGTATTTTCATGAAAACCAACGTATTGCTACCTTGAGTGTTGTATGCAGGCCAAAAATTTGTTAACATAAAACACACGAAAAAATATTCATTAATAGTATGTTATGGTTATTAAAATCCATTCCGCAAAGTGAACATTAGTTATTCGTGAACGTAGAAAGTGACCGAAGTGTAAAGATACGAGTAAACGAAAATTCATATAACTTATTTATTGACCAGTGAGGTATGTAGCTACCAAGGTAATGGTTAAATAAATTATGCTACTGTTTTCAATAAACATACTTTACTGAAAGCATGAATACATATTTACAAATAAAAAACGTTGTAATATGCATACAAGTTTTTAACACAAAGAGAAAACAATTCCAATTAAACAGAAATACAGCTAAAGTAGTCATAGCGGTATTAAGCTATGTAAATCACATCTAATAATCCAATTCGCTTATTTAGCTCGAAATTATTACAACATTAACTACATATTGCTTTTTGACTTCATTGTGAAATAAATAACGTTCTAAGAATGTTGTGATTTTTTGACGATCAAAACAGATTTTAGCTTCCCAGTGTATTACTTTATGCTAGGTAAATCATGAATACGCGATAAATTTACCGGTATGTATCTTGATATATTAACCGAAACCAAGCATAATAATTTTCTGCTTTATGAGGTTTTGAAAGGGCAGATTCAGCAGTCAATTTATATTACTGTGAAAAAATATTGCCATTAAAGTGATAATCAGAAACCTTATGTTGTAAATCCCCTATAATTATTATGAACTGATGTCATTTATAATACCCTTTACAAGTGTTCTTACAAGATGTTGTTTTTGATTGAACAGTTTGTATGGCTATAGTTAAGCGATCTTAACAATTTCTTCGGAGATTGTATTGTTGCCTTAGAGAATCAAAATTAATGAACTTTCGGCAAAAAAAAAAATCCATAAGGACTTGATTATTATCGATCAGTTTCTATGGCAAGTATGGAGCTGTTCAGGGCATGTACATACATATATTTCATTTTAAATATTTCCGACACAATTTCTATAATTCTTACACATTTTACTAAATACATGTACATATGTATTAATAATGGTTCCCTTTTACAAGTTTTAATACTTAATATCACCACTTACAATAAGTGACATTCATATATTTTCCATTTAATTTTTATTGTTACTATTTTCTCCAATTATAGTGTAACGTATCGGCTAATGAAATACTAGCGCCTTAGTGGAATAATATATTAATCGCCCATAGGCGCCAATATGCAGTTATTACAGAACAAATGTGTCAGCTGTTACTATCCACAGATAAAAGTGAATAAATTATTTTTTAAATTTATGCGCAAGTATAAGCTTGTGCCAAAAGGTGTAGTTGAGCTTTATAGTTAATCTGAAACTGCCAAGAAAATATACATATGTATGTACATGCAAATAAAGTTGACGTTTGTACTATGTTTTATCGTTGGCTTGCAGACTCTTGTAAAATACAAAAAAGATTATGAGCTTTCGATAATTAATGTAAATTTGGCTTAATCCTCTCATGGAGTTCCCACAGATATATTAATTATATACATATACATACATATATATGTATGGATGTGTCGTGCGTTAGCATTGTGCAAACATAACACACACTACATCGTACAGGTCAAAAACCTTCAATGCAGCGAGTGTATTTTTATAAACGCATGATGATGGTTAGAGCAATGTTGATCTTTTTGCTTTATAAAGGCAATGCATATGCACTTCAGTTTGTGTTTCGCGCTTTGTTACTTGCTAAAAACAAACGCAATCGTCTATATTTCCGTGCTACATCTAAGCCAAAACAGTTGTGAGATTATAACACTAAGTATATATGTATTATGTATGTATGTTTGCACGTATCTAGATAAGTTTGTACATCATGTTTACAACTATAAGTGCTATTTTTGGTACATGGGTGCGTCCCTGATGTAATACTTCATGCATGTTTTAGGTGCGTACGGTGCGTGCAAAGTGGTCCAACAGCGTAAAAATGTAATCCATTAAGCAAAATCTTTAATTTAATTATGTGATTTCTAGTATAAGAAAGAAAGCATATTATGTTGTGAAAACGAAGAGTCACTTCAAATTAGCAATGCCTAGTTATCGAAAGGACAAGAAATTGGCAGGCAGCCATATTTTGAAAGGCAATCGCTAGACTGTTATTTTATTAAGCCGAAAATCAGGTGTTTTTACAAGTGGCACACTGTTCACACATAAGATTAATGTTTTAGCAAAATTTAAAGTCTCAAATGCTGCTCTCATCAACTTAAGAGGGGAGTATAAAGAACTGTAGTCATAGAACCTGTCATACAATCAAACCCTTCAACAGTAAAATAATCATCTTTTTTATACCCGGTTGCAACTGTGAAGGGAATTATGGCTCCGATGCAGCCAAAGTTAACGTTTGGTGTGGTTAAGACTTAACCTTTGTAATACTCGCTCAACAAATCCGGCATAATTTCATTTTCCTTCCAACAATCCTAGTAAGAGTTCATCAGTTCAGATTATTTCCTAAAAATTTTTAAGCATACATATACTTACATATGTATATACACCTATACATACATATATGTATACTATCAAAACCTTTGTTCATTTAATTTTGCATATCAGATAAGTATTAAGTCGACTTACCCGATCAAACAATGTCATTGAATAATACATAAATATTTTTGATGGAATACAATGACATTTATGGCGAACAGGTGCAGAGTTGTCCTGCAAAAAATCAGACAAATTTTAAATAATTATTTATCTGCGAACAATAAAATAATAATAAAGTATGAGCTTAAAGGCGACATATTTAATTTTCTTAAAAAATTCGCTTTAATTTCGCACAAGTTGCACAAGGCATTCTTTATGCTCATAAATATTCACCTAACCATAGAAATGTGCGTATGTATCTGCATTCATACATTTGTATGTACATATGTATATCAATGTATGTAGTATTAAAAAATATTTTTTTTTTTTTTGCAATTTTTGTCTGCACATTTAAATGTTATTAATGGGTTGTCTTAAAATTACTTAATATATACAGGGACACGGCTGTCACTCAACTTTTGTGGGAATGACCTCTTGTTTTGATTATGAATTTTTTTGTTGCTTACATTTATTTTATATTAAATAAAAATCTACATACACCTGCCAACGTCTCAATTTACAGTTATTAAAGAATAAGATTTTGGAATAATTTCTGCTGGCTTATCTGAAGTGTAAATTTTTCACAAAAACAAGTTTGTTTGGGAAGCTGCCATTTTGTGAAAAATCAAAATTTGTTTAGGCCCTTCGATCATTAGCCGTATGCGTATGCGTTTTTAATGTTTGCTTATTCAAAGTATCCGTTCCCACGACAGTCGAGTCTACGTAACTGGAACGGACCCGGTTTTTTATCCGGTCAAGCACTGTCAAAACCCGGGAGAATTCCGCCGTTAAAACAATAACATTGTCCATATTGATCTATTATTATTATATTTTTTGTTCTTGGATTTGAGACAATTTTAAGCTCAGAAATCTCTCTCATTCCCTGACACCTTTCTTCGGAGGCCCTCCTGGAAATCGGAGGATCGAGAGAACCAAAAATTTTTCAACATCTATTATTAAAGTACATTAATTCTGTAAATGTGCATCATTTTTATTTTTATTGTTATTAATTAAAATGCCACTTCAAGAAAAATTCAGAAAAAAGCGTGCTTTCTGACTTGCAAATGTATAAAACTCATTAAAGGTCTGTTCCCACGACGGTCGGGCCTATGGAACCGGAATGGACCAGGACTTTTAACCAGCTATGTACCCACCCATCAGAAACTCCTCTAAAGTATTCGGAGAACAACAAATACTTTTGATTTACTAACAACAACGTTTAAATTTGGCATCTGTGGATATAACCTCACAAAATTTGCCTTATTAATTTTGAAGGAATTTTTGTATGTTTTGAATATTAACATCCGGTTCATCAATTAATAATATATTATACAAATGATTGACAGACAGTGTTATGCCTTCCATTCCGATCAGACATCTCTTCCGTTACGACGTCATTATCTAATATCTACGGTATAATGTAAAAGCGGCTAAGTTTTATTTTTAAACCCATTCAGAAATACTAAAATAAATGGGCGAAGTGTTTGCAGGCATATGAAGAAACCTATTCCGATTGAAGACACCTGCTTTTCTATTTAGTTTTATTGCCGAAGTGGACGCCGTATCAATTAAGTTGTAATTTTGCATAAAATGTTCATTCTGACCAATAGAATATGCTGCAATGCTTACTCATTAGCCAACTAAATCATCCATCTGTGTTGAAAATTCAAAATAAAATTGCAATTTAAAAACACTGCACAGTGCTCTCAATGAGTGTACTTTGCTGGGGTACAGTGTGACGAAATTTAAATTGCTTTATCGGCATTTAGCACATTTTATTCTAGTATATCTAATTTTTTATTTCGTAAAATCGGTTAGTGGTTAGTTCACTAAATTTTTAATACTGAAAAATTGTGTTCAAATTCAAAATGTACACAGTATTTTAAGATTCATTATTGCATACCCAGTTTTTGCTGGCGAATACGGACATCAAGCGCCGTCATTTGCCAAACTCAGCCGCCCGAAACATAGACGTCTGCTGAAAATACTTTTTGACGATAATATGAAGTGACGGTTCAGCAAATCATCGAGCATTAGGAAAGAAAAACGCCATTCACACAAAAATATAAACATACGACATTAATTGAAAATTTTGCTGTCGGAAAAGAAGTTAGTGTATAGGAAAAACTATTGCAGAGCGCAATTGCTCACGCTGTAAATCGAGCGCAATTATTTGTGTATTTCTTGAGCTCTCGAAGTCTCGAAAATTTGGTGCATGCATACATTTATAAATACAGTCGAGTTCATACAAATGTGTCCATAGGGGAGCAGTTTACGTGATGTTAGTTTTGAGATTTGTGAGGTTATTTATATAAAAAGACTCAATAATGTTTTTGAAATAATAAAGAAATTTAATCTATGTTAAATATTAAGAAAAAAAGTTAATTTCGTGCAGATATCTGGTTAAATAAAAAAGTTCTCTATGCAAGAACTTGATTTTGATCAGTATGTTTGTAGGCCAGCTATATGCAATAATGACCCGATCTGAACAATATGTTTGGAGATTGTAGCGTTACCTTAGGCAATAATTTATGTCGAATTTCGAAATATATCTCGTCAAATAAAAAAGAGACCATACGAGGATCTCATTTTCATTGAGCAGTTTTCATGACGGTTATACGCTATAGTGGTCCGATCTAAACAATATGTTTGGAGGTAATAGCCTTGCCTTGGGCAAGATTCTATGTCAACTTTCGTGAAGATATCTTGTCAGATAAAACAATTTTCCATACAAGGACTCCGTTTTGACCCGTCAGTTTGTATAAGAGCTATTTTATATAGTGGTCCGATATCGATGGTTCCGACAAATGAGCAGTTTCTTGAGAAGAAAAAGACGTGTGCAAAATTGAATAATGATATTTAAAAAACTGATGGATTAGTTCGAATATACGAGTATACAGTCAGACAGACGGACCGGAACTTTTAGATAAAATGTTTTATTGAACCAAATACAATAAATTAAGGGTCAAGGCGCTTGGATCCATCTACGTGGACAGGGATCACGTCACCTCCATCGCGTCCAGCAAGCTCCTGGAATTCTTTAGAGTGCTGGACCTTTGTGGCCATATGCGATATAGGAGAGGGCACTTTCTATGTAAATATTTTTGAAAAACAAATTGAATTTCCTTTTAAAAGAAATTCAATATTCTCAAAAGTTGACTTATTTATGCGCACACAGCTGTCAATGTTCGCCATTTCTTTGTATAAGAAAATGAGCGAACGGAAAGTGGCGCAGTATCTCCTTCGAACAACAACTGATGAAATGGCTCGAAAATTTTTCAGATTGGAAAATTCAAAAATTCGGCACATTTCGGTTTCGAAGCTCGGTCCGTGCGAATGGCTTTGCGGCAACAAACGATTGGCGCCGTTCAAAATATGTGAAAGTGTGCGCGTGTGTGTGTGAATGCTTTTCTTTTGCTTTTGCGCAACAAAAACAACAACGCGACGCGGCGGCGCTACGGCAAAAAGGCGTAACAGTAGTGTGCACGTAATTTTATGTGCTAAACAAACATAAAAAAAAAAAACAAAAAAATTTAATAGAAAATATTAGTGCTACCACCTGCATAGAAAGTGCATGAAAAACGTTTCAGCGGAAATACAACTAAATATTGTGTGCGAGTTTTTAAAAGTGAGTTTGAGATTCAAATGCATGCAATCGAAGTAGCTGCAACTGCAGATGCGTCTCTTTCGTAATCACTGAAAATTTATATTGGCTTGCGAATTTATTTACGTTGAATTTTTTTGGTTAAAGACAAATTTTTGAACTGACGAAAACACTTGTGGCTTTTTTTTAATAATATTTGCATATATTATATTCATGCAAGCGCTAACCAACCGAAAAAGTAGCCTTTAATTAAATATAAAAAATTTTATTTCAAATATTCGTAAGTGTGTGTGTGTGTGTGGTGCATGAAAATATTCATAAAATATCTGCTTTTAAAAATAGCATGAAAATGTGTGCTCCCGTTGGTGAAATTGTGTCGCCACAGCACGGCGGCGTTGAGCGGTGTCGTGAAATGATCATAAAAAATAAATAAAATAAAACATTTGGCTTTTAAGCAGCAGCGTATTCATGTTCTGGTGTGTGTGTGATTTATTTATGAGTTGCGAATTTTCGAAATTTTCTGTTTCGAAATTTTTAAACGTCTTTTCTGATTATTTTTGACTCAAAAGCGGTACAGACTGTTGGACTGTGCTCTCTATTTGCATTAAAGCAATAATTTCTAAAAAAAATTATGTGTTAGTGCTCGCTTAGTACTTTGTTTAGAAATAAATATCAAAAAATTTGAATTTCGAATATTTCAAAATCGCCTAAACACAATTTGCTCATAAAAGATGCCGGCCGCAAAGTACAGATATTTGTGTGCACACGCGCAACCCACTAACCGAATGATATATTTAAGTTTTAGTATTTATAATATGTACTATTTCATATGAAGGCTAGAAAAATGGAAATGCACGAGTGTGACTGACCATGTTCGAGAGTTTTCAGATTGTTAGGGTCCGATTTTAACGCGACCACCACTTGACAAATCTATTTGTATGTATACGAATAAACATTTACCAATATATGTATATACATATATATATATAATTGGCAGCCTCATAATATTAACTAATGCTTCGAGCGCCCTTTCAACCACATTGGTTTCCCACGTGTCTTCCCTTGCAGCAACCTATCATTAATATACATATGTATACAATATGTTTGTGGATTATAAAAGCTAAAATACATTTAGCGCCAGAAGCAGTTGTTCCGAAAGTTTCTTACATCGCGCTGCTGTTTTATTTTTAGTATTTAAATCAGCGTTTTTTTGTTTTGCTTTTTAACTCTGCCAAATTTGCATTGATCATTGCATGCTTCGCTTTGGCGTGCTTGTAAAAATAACTTTCTTGGGCGTCATTATTTTTAGCAGCTTTTGTCTAAAAAAAAACATGCAAACATTTGCCCAAATGTTTATGCAGATGTCTTTCTTGAAACTCTATCGTTCAAATTCGCTTCAAAAATAAGGGGTTTTTTCGTCTGGACTTCAATAACGGTCAATAAGTTTTCGTCATATTTTGTATTATACTACTATGAGCAAAAAATAGTAAGACTTTGTTCATAATTTTAAAATTCTTAATTTATTCTTCAAAATTGTTCCCGTCAAAATCATCCCCCTTGACCCCAATACACTTGTGTTAATTTCCGGAATAGCCTACCGGTTCACGTTTAATGTCTTCAATTGCCTCAAAACAGTTTCTCTGGAGCGGTTCTGCATACCCAGAAGTCACGCGGAGCTAAATGAATTGAATACGGTGGTTGAGGTACAATATGGGCTGAAAATTTGGCGAAAAACTCACGAAGAATCAATGCGAAGGTGCATTATCGTGGTGCAAAAACCTAGATTCCGGCCTGTGTTTACGAAAAGCTTCACTCAAATAGTATTATTTGTAGACAGTTTGGCCGGAAGGAATTCGAAGTACACCACACTTCGATAATCGTGGAAAACTATTAACATAACCTTGATTTTTTACCTGCTTCGACGTTCTTTTCCGGCTTCGGCTCACCTTTGCCACAATATTCGGCCGATTGATAACCTCTTTCTGTGTCGTAAGCATAGATCCAATTACGCTGATCTACGAACTCGTCCTCACTGTTTTACCAAGAAACACATGTACAAAGTTCCATCAAGAGATCTTAGTTTTTACTCAAGTTATCGCTTACACAGACGGACGGACGAAGGGAGGGATGAACAGACAGACAGTCACTCGGATTCAACCCGTATTGTCATCCAGATAATTTATATTTATATAACCCTATATTTATCTCGACTAGTTTTAGGTGATATAAACAACCGTTAGGCGAACAAAACAAGATGTTGCAGAGGCCAAAAACGAATCAAGGCAATTTTTGATACCCTGTTCTGATGTGAACCGTATTCCTAAGAGGTCCTTCTGCATCGACAAGAACAAAGGGTAGTAAGAAGGGGCAATGGGGCTATAAGGCGGGTGAGCCGAACTTCCCAGTTTTCCAAATAGCTAAAGCGAGTGCTGAGAGTTGCTATGATGGAAAATTATTGTCTCGTATCTAGTTGCGAATTTCGAGAATTTTTGGGCAATCACTGGTTTCAATTTGACCTGTTGTCGGTAGCGTTCCTCTTTAATGATTTCAGTCGGTTTTAGAAGCTGATAATACAGCACGCCTTCCGGTCCCTTCAAATACGGAGCTTTACAGAATATTCGGCTTTACGTCGATTTGGCAGGTCGACCAGGTTGCATATATATATATAGAATATATATATATATATATAGTACATTCATATATGGTATTTTGCATTTAAGATTATCGTAATGAATCCATCACCAGTCACATTCCGATGCATAAATTACTACTTTTTTTGTAGCGTTCAAGCAGCATTTCGGACTTGCAATATCGTCATTCAACGTATCTTAGCTTCAATCTGTACGCCATCCCAATTTCCTTGCTTTTGAATATATTCGACTGCGTTTAAACGTTTCAAAATTGATGTTTGAGTGGCTCTCAAAAATTCTTTGAGTGGTTCTTGTGTTTGGCAACAATCTTCATCTAGTAATGCTTCCAGTACCTAACGTTCAAACTTTTTTGGCCGGTGGTTCTTCGTCTTCCAAGTCAAAATCACCAATTTTAATTTCGGCAAACCACTTTTGGTTCGACCATGTTCCGTTCCCACGACAGTCGGGTCTACGTAATCGGAACGGACACGAATATTTTTATCCCGTGAAGAACTGTGAACTCAGATTGAAGCAGAATTCTGACGTTACAACAACAACCTAGACCATGTTCACCATAATACGAACACCCAAGAAGCGATAACTTTCGATTGAGGTTTTCTTCTTTTTTCTTAAAGTAACGCAGAGAAACTCTCCACAAAAACACTTTTTCAGGCAGGTGTTAAATTTTTTAGTGTAAAAAAACTTATCTGCAACAGCAAGTTACGCCATCTCTTGACAAACTGCAAAAGAAAACAGCTAGTAAAGTTCTTGACAATGCTTTTGTGTTAGAAAATTAAATTGTTGAAGTTATGATTTCAGCAAAGAAATTTGTATGAAAGTGTTTGGCGCCAATTGGAGATTCCAAGTGTAGCCAGGTTCTTCTCCACCTGGTGTTACCGGAAAAGTGGAGGTCTTCCTCGAATACTCTCAGAGCTGGAGTGTTTTCCTCCATTCGGACGACAAGACTTCGCCAGCATAGCCGCTGGCTCTTAATTCGCTGAACTATGTATGTCAATGCTGTTTTTTCTTTTTCATTGGTACTGGTTTTTACGTGGCGGGTCCCAAACCCAGCGCACAACCCTATATAGGGGATGTTTCGCCTTCTCACATTAGCTCGCCTTCGAACGGATGTTCTTAGGCTACCCAGAGGATACTTGGTCAAAGACTGGAAGTAGTGAGCTGCTTGAGCCATGTGTAAAAGAATCGTTTCTGGCCACTCCCAAGTGAATGAATTTCCTCACTTGCGTGAACTTAACAGTCATAACTTTGAAGTTGTAGATAATTTCGTTTTTTTTAGGAACCAGCATTAACACCACCAACAATGTCAGCCTGGAAATCCAACGCAGGATTGCTCTTGCCAACAGGTGCTACTTCGGACTGAGTAGGCAATTGAAAAGTAAAGTCATCTCTCGACGAACAAAAGCTAAACTCTATAAGTCGCTCATAATTCCCGTCCTGCTACATGGTGCAGAGGCTTGGGCGATGACAACAACCGATGAGTCGACGTTACGAGTTTTCGAGAGAAAAATTCTGCGAAAGATTTATGGTCCTTTGCGCATTGGACACGGCGAATATCGCATCCGATGGAACGATGAGCTGTACGAGATATATGACGACATTGACATATAGTTAAAAGACAGCGTACGCTGGCTAGGTCATGTTGTCCGGATGGAGGAAAACACTCCAGCTCTGAAAGTATTCGACGCAATACCCGCCAGGGGAAGCAGAGGAAGAGGAAGACCTCCACTCCGTTGGATGGACCAAGTGGAGAAGGACCTGGCTTCGCTTGGAATATCCAATTGGCGCCACGTAGCGAAAAGAAGAAACGACTGGCGCGCTTTACTCATAATCGCGTTTTCAAAAGAACATTATTAGTAAAATGTCGTCGTATATCTCGTACAAATCGTCCCCACATAATTTTACAATGCGCAAGGGACCATAAATCTTCGGCAGTACCTTTCTCTCGAAAAGTCATCAAATGTTATCATCGTCCTTGCCTCTGTACCACATGACAGGACGAGGATGAGTGACTAGTAGAATTTGGTCTTTGTTCGTCAAGAGAGGACTTTACTTCTCTCAATTGCCTACTCACTCCCAAGTAGCGCCTGTTGGCAAGCCTTTACTCATAATTTTCAAAACACATAATTTTGCAATGGCCACTCTTAATTAAGCACTATTTTTGGACCAAATTTTATGTTTTTTTTTATATTATGACTCAGCTAATAATATCAAAAGTTTCACGTCTTTCAACAACTATTCACATACCTAAACACATACTTACATATAGATTGGTGTATGTGTGCAAATAAAAACAATATGACGATATACAACAACATTTTAGCAAAACTATTCCACTGCCTGCCCATCAGGTGTAATAAAATATTTTTTCCGTTTCTAAAAATACAAACGAACACATGTGAGGACTTATTTGTTTATATTCGTCATTCAATTAGACAAAGTGGGCAGCTTTCAAATTAATTTCAATATTCTATTCTACAATTCAAATGATTTTTTTAAGTTTTCGCGCGAACGTTTGGAATTTTCTTACAAAAATTGCTGAAATTATTAAAACTTAAAAATTATTATTCAAATAGAGAAGAAGAAAAATTTTATTAAATGGAAATTTCTTTATGTAACTTCGCAAATATCCTAAAATGCATAATAATCCAATATACCCAAAAATCAATATGTAAAAATATGAATTTAGCCTCAAGGCCACACCATAAGCGCAGACACCCTTTGGGCTATAAATTTGTCGCCGTTCCGCATTTCTGAATAGTGTTCGTAGTATGTGGCGCAATTTAAGTTTTGGGTGTTGCATAGTTCGTCGGCGCCAGAGACCACCTACCATGACCACCGTCAACGTTACGTACCGCATATGCTATTGCAGGCGTACTTACGTAAATGAGTGTCTATGGGAAGATTATCGTCCTGGCGGCCGGCCCCCAAGCGGCATTGATTAGCCAGCTAACGGTAGCGGAGCATGCCACTTAGCACATCGTCAACACATTAATTCTTGCCACTGCAGTGCTCACTGAACAAATACACACGAGTATGCCTGTGTGTGTATGTGTGTGAGTATGTGAAGTCCCACTTGTAGCCTCTTATATTGCAACGCTTTCCTATATATATTCATATATACTTATATACACACCTACTCGTATTTAAATTACATTTATATTTACGTATATAGCTGTGTTTGTATGTATTCGCATTCAATGTTGCTAACCACTTGTCTAACAAAAAAAAAAAAACTGAAAAACGCAAGTACACACCCACACGTCCTTCAAAAGTTGGCCTGCCACTCATTTATGTCCTCTTGCGGTTGTATACATTTAATTTACGCTGGTCATGTGACATTTTCAAACTTGTAAAAATCATTGCGCAAAGATTTATGTGCAACATTCGTGTATGTGTGTTTGTAATTAAGGCTTTTTGTGTGCTTTGTGCATGTGGCTCCCCAATCTAACAAGCAGAATGAGGTTAAATTCTTCATAAACTGAATATGTGCCATATGAGCATATCTCGGACCATTAGAAGCGTGATTTTTATGGTCGAAGATTCGAAAGTTCCCTTTTTAAGCTTAATTAAACCGTTAGATTTCAATTAAAAGAATTCCAAAAAATGCGAAAATACTATCCGAATCCTCCAATCCTTTTCGATTATGTTCCACAATGAAAGTTGGTGAACTTGCTTCAAGGAAACAAATGGCTGAAAACCAAGTACTTTTGCCAGATACTGAATAAAAATTCTTCTGGTATTTATCTTATATCCGTACAGCGAATGTTTCTTGTTTATTAGCGTAGATACCGCCAACGCGGTTATATCCGAGTCTACGACAGCGTACCAATCGTTCTTCCTTTTCGTTATTTGGCGTCAATTGAATATTCAAAGTGAAGCCAAGTCCTTCTCCACCTGATCTTTTCAACGGACGAAATTATCTACGACTTCGAAGTAATGACTGTTAACAGCGACGTGGAAGCCAACAGGAGATATTTCGTCTTGCCCTCGTTCACAACCAGACTCATACGCTTCGCTTCCTTATCCAGTTTGGAGAAAACAGAACTAACGGCGCGGTTGTTGAGGCCAAGGATATCAATATGAACTTACGCCAGCTGTGCACTCTTATAGAAGATTGTAGATTGAAGAAATCACACGATAGGGAGTATTCTTGTCTGAAACGCATAGATAGCTCGGAGAAGTCCTTCCCGATCCTGATGGAGCTTTTGGTGCTGTTCAACGTCAGCTTACACAGCCGTATTAGCTTTGCAGTGATACATATGTAGAGACAGTTCCTTTTCAGGCTGTCAAAGGCGGCTTTAAAATCAATGAAGTGGTGGCGCGGTTTCGATCCTCTTTTCATGGGTCTTTTCCAACATTTAGCGCATGGTGAAAATCTGGTCGATTGTAGATTTTCCAGGCCAGAAGCCACACTGAGGTCCAATCAGTTTGTTGACGGTGATCTTTAATCTTTCGCACAGTACGCTCGATAGAACCTTATATGCGATGTTGAGGACGCTTATCCGGTAGTTGACGCAGATTGTGGGGTTTTCCTTTTTGTGGATTTGGCACAGCACACTTAAATTCCAATCGTCGAACATGCTTTCGTCCGACCATATTTTGCAAAGAAGCTGATGCATGCTCCTTATCAGTTCTTCGCCGCCGTGTTTGAATAGCTCGGCCGGTAATCCATCAGCCCCCGCTGCTTTGTTGCTCTTCAGACGGGTAATTGCTATTCGAACTTCTTCATGGTCGGGCAATGGAACGTCTGCTCTATCGTCATCGATTGGGGAATCGGGTTCGCCTTCTCCTGGCGTTGTGCGTTCACTGTCATTCAGCAGGCTGGAGAAGTGTTCCCTCCATAATTTAAGTATGCTCTGGGCATCGGTCACTAGATCACCTTTGGGGGTTAGAGTTTGCTCCGGTCTTGAAACCTTCAGTTAGTCGGCGCATTTTTTCGTAGAACTTTCGAGCAGTTGTCGGCCAGCTTGTGACGCTCTACGTACTCGCGCATTTCGGCTTCTCTCTTTTTTATCTGCGAATGCGTCTCGCCTCCCTCTTCGACTCTCGGTATTTATCCTATCCCGCAAGTGTTGTGGTCGAATGCAACGTTGCTAGGTAGGCAGTCTGTTGTATCTCTAGTGCGACACGGCACTTGTCATCACACCAACTGTTTTTTTTACCTTTAAAAGGGGGCTTTCACATCCGATCCGAGCCGATTTGATCTTTTCATTGGGGGTGTTTTTTTTACCGTCCCAAACCGAGCGCGAGGAGGGATTTTTTGCCTTCTCACTATAGCTCATCCAATTTTGTCACGCACAGCTTTGATCCTACCTGTTATAGTAAGAACTGTGCGTCCTTCATCGAGAAAAAATCTACAAAACATTATACAAAGCCAATATATCACACATCTAGGCATACTGCGTGAATTTATGATCAGATGGCGCCTTCAACACTAAAGATATCCAAGATCAGAAATTTCTATGGTAACCTACGTAACAGTTGTTACTTGGTTGTGGCTTCTGTGGGCGGATTTTGAACTCAAATTGAACCTTTCATTCATAGATATATACATGACATACATATGTACATATATTTTCGTACCAATTCTTCAAGCAATTTTTTAGAGGAAGTTACTTATATTGACGCTACAATGGAAAGCAATAAAAAAAAAATAAATAAATTTTTCCGAAAACTTTTCCGCGATAAGTGAAAAGTATGTAACATCCATAATTCACATTACGGATGGCGTATGCATTTTCGTTCTCGGCTTCTCGACTGTCTGCATTGCCGGGAAATTTTTCGTACAACGCCAAATGCGCTTGGAGCGTAAACAAAGGAATACTGCTGATGCCATTGGCATAAATCTGCATGTAAGAGCGTCTATATGAAGTTATTGATGGACTTATGATCAAAATATTATTATATACATGTGGAGAAATATATGTACATACATACATACATACATACATATGCATGTATATGTCTTTACGTAAATGTATATTAATAAGTATAATAAAATCGAGCTGAAAGCACTTTAAATCGAATACGAAAACATATTCTATAATGTATTATAAAAAAAATTGAAAAAAAACACAAAATGCAGTCTTTTACTTGCATATATGTACATATGTTTGCTTGAACTAGCAAATTGGCGCAAATGGAGAATAATTCGAATTCGTTTAAATGCAGAAGGTCGCAAGACGTCTACGATTTGTTAAACGAAAAATACCAAAATGTATTATTCATCTTGTTGCAACAACAAGAGTGAGTTCTTGGAGGCATATACTACATACATCTGTTATGTACATATGTATGTACATATGTATGAGTCAGTAAAGCAAAAAAGCGAAAAGTCAAAGATGAAAGTGTGAAGAAATGCCTACGCAAGTTGTAGTTACAACTGTTTATATGTATATACATATATATGTGAATATGTTTATATGTGCATACATACATACAAACGTATATAGCAATCACAACGTGCACCCGGCACTTGAGTAGCTCAGCAAATGTACCCATATCCATATATAAATATAGTATATCTTTGGTTGTATGCGTGTGTGCTTGCTTGTTTGTACACGTGAGTGCAGCCTTCGAAAAAAGTCAGCAGCAAGACGTAAGAACACCTAATGGAAAGCAAATCATTACAACTTATATTTGTATTTAGCATTGCTGGCGAAATTCTTAAAAAAAAAATAAAAATATGCAAACATATCCACATGTACATATGTATATACATATGTATGTATATGTGTGCCATCAAAAGAATATTCATAAACATACATATGTATTCACCTATTTAGTTTCGATTGGTACATAGATACGAGTGAGGTCGTTTGTCAGTTGCCACGTGAGGTGTTTCGCTTTTGTAGTATTGCGGTAATTTCTTCATTTGCCATGCTCGCTTCTATTTGGTTCGTTGCCGAAATTTTCCTCATTTGGCATATGGCCAAAAATTTTACCTCGACCTACAGCGGGTGCGACGCGATTCGATATCGCGATTTTATTTCCTGTTTTTTTGTTTTTTTTTTTTTTGTTTTGCGGCTAATTTCTTTGCCTTTCTCGCAGTAATTCGGCGGTGTGCTCTTACCGTTGACTGCCAGTTTGCACGCACTAGGCGTTTTGTTGTTTTGTTGTATTTGTTTTAATTTTTTTTTATTTTTTTTTATTTTTTTTTATTTTTTTTACTCAATTTTTTATTTTATTTTATTTTGTTTTTATTTTAGTTTATTTTACTTTTACTCTATTTTGTTTTTATATTCAATATATATTTAATTATTCCTTATTTTCTTTTATGTTTTGTTTTTGCTTTGTTTTCTTCAACCACATTTGTTCGAAGTCATGCTGTTGCCATTATTTGGCCGCTCGTTGTAGCAACTGTTGCTGCCACACTTCTTTGCTTTACATTGCCTTTGTAATTATCCGCCCACTTTTGCGCGTTTGTACTTCAACGAATTTCAATGAATTTGCAAAAACATGCAAAAGCCGGATGCGTTTCAGCGATTTACATATTTATGTATAAAGTACGCGGAAAAAATATATATTTTTGAGTATATACACACAAGTACATATGAAAAAAAATCTGTTAGAACAAAATCTCAATGTACAGTGGCGCCAATTGGAAATTCCAAGCGAAGCCAGGTCCTCCTCCACCTGGTCTTTCCAACGGAGTGGATGTCTTTCTCTTCCTCTGCTTCCCCCCGGTACCGCGTCGAATCTTTTCAAAGCGTACGACATGACGTAGCCAGCGCAGCCGCTGTCTCTTATTTCGCTGAACTATGTCAATGTCGTCGAATATCTCATACAGCTCATCGTTTCATTGAATACGATATTCGCCGTGGCCAAAGCGCAAAGGACCATAAGTTTTTCGCAGAACCTTTCTCTCAAAAAATCGTAACGTGGACTCATCAAGACTTAACTTCTCAATTGCCTACTCACGCCATAATAGCACCTGTTGGCAAGAGTTATTCTGCGTTGAATTTCGAGGCTGACATTGTTGTTGCTGTTTAAGCTGGTTCCTAGGTAGACGAAATTATCTACAATTTCGAAGTTATGACTGTCAACAGTGACGTGAGTGCCAAGTCGCGAGTGCAACGACTGTTTGTTTGATGCCAGAATATATTTCGTCTTGCCATCGTTCACTGCCAGACCTATTTGCTCTGCTTCCTTATCCAGTCTGAAGAAAGCAAAAGTCACGGCGCGAGTATTGAGGCCAATGATATCAATATCATCGGCATACGCCGACAGCTGTATACTCTTATAGAAGATTTTACCTGCTCGATTAAGTTCTGCAGCTCGAATTATTTTTTCCAGCAGCAGATTGAGGAAGTAGCACGATCACGAGTCGCCTTGTCTGAAACCTCGTTTGGTATCGAACGGCTCGGAGAGGTCCTTCCCGATCCTGACGGAGCTTTTGGTATTAGTTTTGCGGGGATACCAAATTCAAACATCGCGGCATAAAGGTAGCTCCTTTTCGTGCTGTCAAAATCGACGAAAAGGTGGTGTGTGTCGATTCTCTTTTCACAGGTCTTTTCCAAGATTTAGCACATGGTGAATATCTGGTCGATTGTTGATTTTCCAGGCCTAAAGCCACACTGCCGTCCAATCAGTTTGTTGACGGTGAGCTTCAATCTTTCACAAAATACACTCAATAGAACCTTATGTGCGATGTTTAGGACACTTATTCCACGGAGACTAAGATCTTTTCGCAAAATTCCTCACAACGACGTCACAGAGATACCCAAAGCTTGAGAATGACGTGTGAGAGACTGATTTGGATCTTCCTCAATTGATGCACCAGCGGCAGCAATGTTCTCGGCTTGCTGTGCGGGCACTTCTTTGTCTCACTGACACGGGAACATTTTGTGCTGTGCTTGTGGACTCAAATTTCGCTCAATTGTTGATCTGACAGGACGATTACACTGACTCCGAATTTCGGTAGTAAATTTTAATAATTTCAACTCGTTGTTGGATCATATATCTTTCCATGATGAAATGACAAACCTTGCTGAAGAGAAATGTCAAAAGAGCGGGAAACAATATGGCGTCGATTGCTGTCCCTACTGGTCTATTTTGTAGCGTCCCTATTTGAAAACCCGTTGGTTGGAAGCGAGATATGAATTTGTCTATCTGATAATAAGAAAAAAATAGAAACCTAGAAAAAGTTAGGAGGACTTTTCCGTTACAATTACAAGGAGAGCCTTTCCTAGCGGTATCATCAACCAATTTGTTTTAGAGTACGATAGCAAAAAATCATATTCTACAAGAGTAGAGAATTAGTGTTAAGCTGTCCATATCTATATTCCCTAACAAATAAATTGTAAATATTTTTTTTTGCAGATTTCAGTGATTGCAGCGACATGGTCCAATTGGATCAAGAGAAGAGCACACAATGTGTAGTGCATGATCTTACACCCGGTTCAGAGCAAAAGAAAATAAATATTGTTGTGCGTTCACAGTACACAATCGAGAAGGTGTTTCGTAATATAAGTACACAGTATCCCTATGAGGCGTATGATTTGTTATTACAGCCCAATGAAACAGAAAATCCACTGGTAAGATTATAATTTTAGGTTATTTTTGTCTGAAATTAATGTTTACCCTCAATTGCAGCTACATTTGAATGCTCGTAAGAACGAGCTGCTCTTCGCCGCGCCCGGTTTTTCGGCGCAAGAGAAAAATGTGCTTGTATTGCTGCCACCAGACGTCTGGGACGGTGATGTGCAGAAACGCTTTGATTTCACTAAACCATTGAGTAAAAAGAAATGCATTTCAAAGACCAACGGGTCCACAGGAACGACGTCGCCGAAAAAGAGCACAGTTAAAACAACAAAAACAGTTAAAGCATCAAGCGCAGTCAAAGCTTCAAGCGCAGATAAAGCTGTCAACGCTGAAAAAAGCACAGACAAAGCTTCAAACGCAGTTAAAGATTCTAACGCAGTTAAAGCTTCAAGCACAGCCGAAGCTTCAGGCACAGACAAAGCTTCCAACGCAGTTAAAGATTCAAACGGAGTTAAAGCTTCAAGTACAGCCGAAGCTTCAAGCACAGACGAAGCTGCAATCGTAGTAAAAGCTTCCAAGGCAGTGAAAGCTTCAAGCGAAGCCAAAGCATCAAGCGTGGAAGCTTCAAGCACAGCCGAGACTTCAAGCACAGACAAAGTTTTCAACGCAGTTAAAGATTCAAACGGCGTTAAAGCTTCAAGTACAGCCGAAGCTTCAAGCACAGACGAAGCTGCAATAGCAGTAAAAGCTTCCAAATCAGTGAAAGCTTCAAGCAAGGCCAAAGCTACAAGCACAGACGAAGCTGCAAGGGCAGGAAAAGCTTCCAACACAGTAAAAGCTTCAAGCACAGCCAAAGTTTCAGACACAGTTAAAACTTCTGCCGTCGATGCACTTAGCATTGAAGTTAACACGCCTCCAACTGTAACAAACGGTGTTGATGCCACCAGCAGCACCGACAGCAACAGCACAACCAACGGTACAATGAATGGACACAGCGAAGTTGTTAACAACGAACATAACGGTAACAACAACAACAGCAACGTATATATTGGCATTAAGTCTGACGACAACAACAAACACAACGAGAATTTATTGAAAAATAATGTGATGAGCGATGTGGTTGGTAGTGACGACGCTTCGTCCACCGTTGCCGAAGAGTCATTACCACTGTATACATTGAAATTGAGTCCACTCTCCGATACAGATTTTTTATCCGACGATGATTTGGCGTTGGGCGCTTCGGCTAGTCCCACCGAGACGGAACCTTTCGGTGGTGATGGCTTGTTGAAACTACGCAACACCTCACCACGTAGTCCCAAATATGGACCACTAACCGAAGGTGAAACGTATCAACAGATGACACTTGACCGCGATTTCACGCGTTTAGGCAAGAAACTGCAACCCATATCCACTTCGGCTGTAACCAATACCACAACTGCAACAGGCGGCAGCACAATGTCGACAATGAGTAGCGGCGGCGGCGGCGGTGGCGCCAATGGTTATGTGGGTTTGGTAAATCAAGCTATGACTTGCTATTTGAACAGTTTGCTGCAGGCCCTCTTCATGACGCCGGAATTTCGCAATGCACTTTATCGCTGGGAGTTCGATAATGACAACGAAGCCAAAAATATACCCTACCAATTGCAGAAACTCTTCCTCAATTTGCAGACATCAAAGAAATCCGCCGTAGAGACGACAGACTTGACGCGTAGCTTTGGTTGGGACTCAACCGAGGCGTGGCAACAGCATGACATACAGGAATTGTGTCGTGTTATGTTCGATGCGTTGGAGCATAAATTCAAGAATACCAAACAAATGAATTTGATCGCCAGTTTGTATGAAGGCAAAATGCTTGATTATGTCAAATGTTTAGAGTGCAATACGGAGAAGACACGCGCCGACACCTTTCTCGATATACCGCTGCCGGTGCGCCCGTTCGGCAGTACTGTTGCCTATGGCAGCATCGAGGAGGCCTTACGTGCTTTTGTACAACCCGAAACACTCGATGGCAATAATCAATATTTTTGCGAGAAATGCAACAAGAAATGTGACGCACACAAAGGTTTGAAGTTTAAGAACTTTCCTTACATATTGACGCTGCATCTGAAACGCTTTGATTTCGACTATCAGACCATGCATCGCATCAAATTGAATGACAAGTAAGTAATTAAAGACATGAGTGTAATAATTAGACAATTTTCATATATATTCATATTTTATTTCCAGAGTAACTTTTCCGCAAATGTTGAACTTGAATAGCTTCATTAATCCGGCCGATCTGGAGAGTCCTGTCCCGAGCACTTCCACAAACGCCGCCACCACAAGCAACACGCCAGGCAATATCGCAACCCATAGTTTTATACCGAACAGCGCAACTTCGACCAACGATGATTGCAGCACGACCGACAGCGGCTCGGCTATGGAGGAAGATTTATGCTGCAGCGGCACGGCCACCACTGCCAGCTCTAGTCAGCATGAAAATGATATGAATGACGATGATGAGGGCATCGATATGAGCACCAGCACCGATCATCGCATAAATAGTAGCAATGCTAGTGTTGAACAACGTATCAAACATGACAATGGCCCCTATTTATATGAGCTATTCGCTATAATGATACATTCGGGCAGCGCTTCGGGCGGTCATTACTACGCGTACATAAAGGAATTCGATAACAATGGGTGGTACTGTTTCAATGATCAATCTGTTTCGCCGGTGAGTGCGCTCGAATATATTTGTGTATGTAAATAAAAGAGAAAGCGTTACGTTCGGTTAACTTAGGAAATGTCATAAGCGTTTATGTTGATTTTATGATTTCACTCATAAAGTTGTAACGGAAATGTTTTTTAATAGAGCTGTCAGCTGTCGAAAAATGTAAAACTGACTTCTTTTTAAACATGTTTTGGAATAGTGTTGCCACGTATTAATAAGAAAAGTGAGCTAAATATTAAAAACTGCTTGTCAGAGATAAAGCCTATAAAGCTTCCAGAAACGCTCTCGAAAATGCAAGATTCGATTTGATTTTGATCGGTCAGTTTGTTGGCAGCTATATGCTATAGTAGTCCAATACCGGCGATCGATATCGATATCACAAAAATTAAGGGATTAGTTCGCATATAAACGGACAGACAGACGGACATGGTTAAATCGACTCAGCTGTTCACGCTGATCGTCTATATATATATGTATACTATGTGGGGTATAGTGTAGGGTAAAAATATAGAAATGTATAGATTTTACTGTGCTTAGCACTTTAATACTTGTTTGCTAATATATACATAACCCCATTTTTATAGATTACTGAGGAGGATATTGAGAAGTCATTTGGTGGCGGTTCCAGTCGCGCCTACTACTCCAGCGTTTACAGCTCAAGTACCAATGCATATATGCTGATGTACCGTCAAATAGATGCACAACGCAATGAACACGCAACAAAAAGCAACGAATTCCCCGAACATATCAATCAGCTCTTGCCGAAATTGCATCAGGAAGAGGAGACACGTGTACCGCGCAGCTCCGGACGTCACGGTGTAGTCGTTTCCGACTTGTCCGTACAAGAGCTGATCAAACCGCGCGTCAGTTTCTATAATCCAGAATTGAAAAAGATCAAATCCGCACGCGCCTATGTCAGTAGTTTCCATATAAAATCCGTGCTGGAGTCCGCCTATCAAATGTTGAATGTGGAGAAATTTGCACCGCTGTCACGTTGTCGTCTAGTAGTTTACAATGACATGGGCGAACAGATTTGTCAGTCGTTGGAACACATCAGCGATCCAACGCTCAGCGAATTGCGTCAACAAACAGACGGACCATTGGAATTTTTGCTCGAAACCAGAGAGGAAGGACAAGAATTTGAGATTTACAAACCGGGTGGCGTCACATGGAATGTATACATAGTTAATGTGGCGAAAATGCAATTGGACGGGCCACATCTGGTATATGCGCCGTCAAGGGAAGCGAATGCCGCTTTGTTACATTCGATTGCCGTACGCCTTAATCTAAATGAGAACCAATTGCTATTGGCCACAGTGAAGACTGATGCATTTGTTGCGCTGGACACAGCGTCATCAGAGAACGACACAGCCGAAGGTATGCAACGGCAGGTCATAACGCAGGAAGATCTGCAAGAGATCGCGCAAGAGCAGTTTAGAGGTTTAACATATATTTACCTAAATGTACCGAATACGGATGCGAGTACTTTGGAAATATTGGATATACCCGCGCTGGAAACGCCCACAATTGAGGTAAAGTAATTTCAGAATTTCATAATAAAAACTTTAAGGTAAATTACTATCTCTCATCTCTCGCAACCCAAAAGGTCAGCGCAGACGTTGTCGACGCCGTGCAAATGAATGCAAATGTCCTGCATACACTAAGTCCATCCAATAGTGATAGCACATCAAATCTTTCACAAAAGAGCTGTGCGCGCGAATCACCATTATTACCTGCCGCCGCCGCCGCCGCTGGGCAGGAATCCCATTCGGAAGATAGCAGTTTAAGTGATGGCGATCGCACCCTGGTCGAATCATTGCACAATCGTTACGGCGGCGATAGTCAAATCTCATCGACCAGTCATTCGCCTTATCTCTCCAGCCCCGAAGATGATGCGTACAATAAAGCGAACTCGTTGAAACGCATACACGATCTCTTCCAAATGGCACCCGACCATACAATGGAAACTGCCTCGTTGTCACGCAGTAATACGCCACAATTCTTCTATGCGGAGAAAATCAATGCCGTGGATCTCATGACAATTTCGCCCCGAATTCACAGTAGCAGTACCAACGATCCGAACGAGGAGTTGGCGCGCAAGCCAACACATTCATATAAAATCATTGTGGATCCACGCATGAAAATGTCAACATTCACGCGACATGTTGAATCGCTAATCGGTGTACCATCCAACTATTTTAAGTTACAGCACAAATACGAAGTCATTGACCTGATGTCGACAGTGCTCTTCGTGTGTATGGGTGAAACGTTGAGCGTTGAGCTGGGGAAAGTGCTGCAGCCGGACGAAGACAAGGCGAAGATCTCATTTATGCGGCTGTCAGAGTTGGACAACGATACTGGCAAATTGCCCTGTATATGTGAATGGGTGTGTAAGGCCAGCATGACGGTCGCCGAAGCAAAGAAGGAGCTGATAGCGAAACTGCATCGCATCGACGCCAAATATAAAACACTTAATCTAAACAATTGTCGTCTGTGGTTGAAGGGTGGCCGCAATCCCATTGAAATTATGGGCGATGATGAAACGTTGGGTACAGATTTGCGCTCAATGGCGGGCGCGGAGGTATGCAAAGCTATTTGAAAGAAAATAAATTTTTATTTACTAATTTATGTGTTTTCACGAACAGTTCCTAGTGCAAGAGTGTGAAGCTGGTGTTAGTCCTCAGGTGCCCGCAGATAGTCTTACGATTTTCGTGCGGCGTTGGCATGCGGACAAATTGCAATTGGATAAATTCCAGGAAGTTACACTAGAAAGTGAGTGTTGCAATGAATTGTAAAAAAAAGTTGAGCGCTAAAATATTTTAAATCTATTATTATTGCAGAGGAAAGTGAAATAAGAGCGGAGTTGGCGAAAATTACCGACATACCGCAAGAGCATATAGCCTATAGTAAGGTAAATAACATCGTCTTCATAGCTATATTTGATATTACAATTTGTCAACTTTGTCTAAGCGAATTTCTAATTTTTATTCTCTAGATAAACGGTTCTTTTCCGTGCACAAACATTTCTCTTTTAAGTATCAACAGCACGCTTAGTTGGTTCTCAATACCGGCCACATTAAATAAATATCCATTAACGTCAACAGTCAGCGGAAATGTCTACTTTTACAAGTAAGTTTTGCTTTTACTTAATATTCTTTCTGTGTGCGCTTACAACAGCGCCTAAATGTAGGCAATGCTTTTATTTAAAACTCACTCAAATTTTACTCAAATGATTATTTACAAAGCTGTGTGTTGTTGTTGTTACAAACGAACACGAAATATAATTAAAACATAAAAACCGTTAACTTCGGTAGCACCGAAGCTATTATACGCTTCACAAAGAAAAGTTTTCCATACAAAAACTTGATTTGCAGCGTTCAGTTTGTATGGCAGCTATATGCTATAGTTATCCGATCTGCAAAATTTTTTCGTAGATTGTAGTGTTGCCTTGTACAATAATCCTTGGCAAATTTCGTAAAGATGGCTTGTCAAATAAAAAAGTTTTTCACACAAGAGCTTCGTTTTGATAGTTCAGTTTATATGGCAGCTATATGAAGCAGTGGTCCGATAAAGGCGATTCCGACATATGAACAACTTCTTGGGAAGAAAAACATATGTGCAAAATTTCAGATCGATAACTCAAAAACTGTGGGACTAATTCAGGGCGTGCCTATATCAACTCAGCTCATTTGATCATTGTTATATGTATTTGTTATATACAAATCCAAATTATATGAGGTCTCCAAAATTTTTGGTGTTGTCCCTTTTCATTTATAAAAACTTGTATTTGTATTCCACGAAACTAAAAACTATATTCTCTACGCCCCTACAGAGATGTCACCAAAGCACCCAAAGAGCCCACAACCGAGGAGCGTCGTGAACTGAGCACCCGTGAAAAGTTACGCCTCGATCGTTTGGGCTGCATGTCCACGTCGCTGTACTCACCGCGTCGTGAGCGTGCGCTTAAGATCTACCTTGATTCGCCACAATCGAATAATAACAGTAGTACGACGTTGGCGTCATCATCATCCAGCATATCGACTGTAAAAGCGGCGGAAGATTAACAGAGTAGCGAAGCAAAATACCAATAATTATAAGAATAACCACAACAACAACAACAATTCATGCGGAGGAGCAACTCCAGTTTGTGATGATTCAGTGACAAGGCAGTTGAACGAGTATGTCGAGAGTGCGTCTGGAAAAATGTAGTATGTTGACTGATGTAAAAACAAAAAATAAATAAAAACTAATTGGCGACACATGTATGACCGACAACATCATTGTTGGCGCTTAAGAAAAAGTGATAATGCAAATTTTCTTTTCGAATCCTTTTCTGCAGTTAAAAAACAAAAAAATGTTTCTTCATTATTTTCATCAAACAAAAATAAAAATATTTAAAAAATAAGAAAAAATGAAATAATACATATAATAAAGAATCTTAAAACAAGCTTCATGCACTATTAAATAAAATTTTCTGGTTTGTTTTTTATGAATTTTTGGATGCGGTTTTTTCGTGGATTTTTTTTAAAGAGACATATTATTTAATAAAAAAATAAAAATAATGTACATTTTCAAAATTTGATGCACTTCAATAATGGGTGATCAATTTGAAATTTTTTTTCAATTTGAAAATTTTTTTCAATTTGAAAATTTTTTTCAATTTGAAAATTTTTTTCAATTTGAAAATTTTTTTCAATTTGAAAATTTTTTTCAATTTGAAAATTTTTTTCAATTTGAAAATTTTTTTCAATTTGAAAATTTTTTCAATCCCGTATCTAGAAGAACCTCCAGAAAAAGCTGTCTGGCGGTGAGAAAGATTTTTCTGATTAGCATAAGCTCAATAAATAAATACAGGTAAGATCGAAGGCCCTAAGCAAAACTCTGATTTTTGATAAATTGACGGATTTTCGATCGTTTTTTGTGAAAAAGTTTACACTTCAGATTGGCTTAAAAATCAATATTATTTACAAAATTCTATTCCTTCGACCATGACCTAACAAATGTGTATAACTTAAATAATGTTTCTCTCATATATTTTAACAAATGTTTGATGATATTTTTACCAGACATCACTCAAGTCTAAGACTCTTAAAGGGGAATGTGATTAGGACCCACTCCATTATTCTCATAAAACTTGATAATTTGTTGTGTAATTATATCCCGATTGTTTAAATTAGACTTATTTTTAACAATGAAATGAGTTGTGATAATTATAGCATGTGCCAATCATAGCTACTCTCCATACTGTCTTCAATATGAATAAGTACTCGAGATAACAAATTAAATTATTTTATTTTTGCTGTTGCTGTTTCGATGGGGTTGGACCAAAGGGAGAGGGGTGTCAGATGTGTGGGGTTAGCAGGTCATGCAAATAGGTGGCTAGTGTCATGCGCGAGATCATTGCACGGTGGACATATGTTTGATATGTCAGGATCTATTCTGGATAAGTAGGAGTTTAACCTGCTACAGTATCCAGAACGAAGCTGCGCTAAGGTCACTCGTGTTTCTCACGGCAACTCAACATCTTCGTCAGCAATGGGTGGCGGTTTGACCCCAAGTACGCCTTTCACTGAGAGAGAGAGAGTCGGTGAAAGTGTTAATGGCGGTCAGTGCATGCCTGAAGTTAGTTGCGCCCGAAGTCTGATCGGCGTATTGTTTTTAGTTGAAGGATCTCTTGATACTCCTACGAGGCGGTTCGGCTCCAAGCAGTTGACTGCAATGATGATTTATGAGAAATCACCCCAGCAGAAACTGCTTGGAGAGGAGCTCATTATGCCCCTTAACTAGGCGCATACGGGCCTCACTATGCAAGTGTTCGATGGGAGACATCAAGAGGCATCCTGTCGTAGTTCGGAGTGCAGTGTTCTGATATGATTGCAGCTTCCTCGTCTGCATTTCACTGCATCCAAGCAACTATATTGGTACAGCGTAGTTAAGAACCGGCCGGCCGATTGCCTTGTATGTTGCCGAAAACGTTTCCTTGTCTTTTTAAGGTCAAGTCCGTACTTTTGAGTCTGAAAAATTACGAAAATAGGGTTTGAAGCGCGATTTAACAGCTGTCAAAAGATGTGAAATCACATAAATCGACACCGACGGGGGCACTCATTTGCGAATGGCCTTCGGATCAAATGCAATGACTGCATAAATGGTTTACGCCAGTGGTTTGCTATCATGAGTCTAGAGCTGGCGGAGCAATAAACAGAAGTCTTGCTCATAATCTCCAGGAAAATTGAAGAAAAGGTATGGCTCACCATAGGAGAGCGTGAGGATATTTCATAGCCACAATTGAAGTACCCTGGTGTAATACAGGGTTTGTCCGGAAAGTAATAGGACTGATTTTCTTCCGCCCCGACTGTACTTCGGAGCGTACGTGCACCGATAGGATTCGGTAGAGGGCATTCCTAGCTAACGAACAAACGGCTGGTCAGTTGTCTCCGAGCACCTGGAGAGTCAGCACAAAGATTTTCGCGCAACGTGTTTCTGTGAGTGGTGCAAACCGAAAATGCTGCTATCGGTAGAGCATAGGTACGAGATTAAATTCTGTGTGAAACTCGGTAAATCTGCGACAGAGACGTTTGATAAGATCAAGCAGGCTTACCCAGATATTGCTTTAGCAAGAAGTGGTGTGTTTCGGTGGCACCACATCTTTTTGGAGGGCCGGGAAGAGGTCGCTGATGAAGACCGTACTGGGAGATCTGCGACTTCGACAAACACCGACAATGTGACTCGTGTACGCAATGTTTTGAACTCAGACGAACGACTAAGTATTCGTTCAATTGCCCGGATGTTAAATTTATCAATATCTGTGGTTTATGACATTGCGACGGAGCACTTGAATATGCGCAAAGTGTGCGCGGATATGGTCCCAAAAGTGTTTACTGACGACCAGAAATTGCGGCGAGAGGAAGGGTGCCAAGAAAATTTGAATATGTATGAAAGTGACCTCAATTTTTGAACAACGTAATCACAGATGACGAGTCATGGATCTTTGAGTATGACCCCGCGACAAAGAGGCAATCTTTCCGATGAAAGGCAAGCATTTTGAGATGACAGAGGGGGATCCAAGCAGCATGTACCTCGGCTCTCAAGGCTATTCCGGAGTATGCGTTCCATGATGCCTTCAATGCTTAGAAATCGGGCCTGCGGCGCTGCAATGACGCAGAAGGAGCCTATTTGGAAAGTGGTTAAAGAATTGTAACGATTGGTTCAATAAATTTTCTTAAATCGACTCAGTCCTATTTTTTTCCGGACAAACTCTGTAGTAGGCTGAAGACTCAAATTCAAGGAGAACTTGAAAAATACGACATTTAAAAAAAAAAATAACATCTATAATGCTTTATCTTGAATTATATAAGAGTTTTATCAAAAGTCGCTGCTGAGGTACTAGCCAGAATGGCGTCGATTGACATCCAGAGAGACGAATTCGTGTGAATATACAACTTATCAGAGACGTCTACCGCAGCAAAAAAAGGGAGGAGAGAATCAAAAGCATCACAATGTGGCTGCAATGGTAACAAACTTCATCCAAAGGACGGTGGACCCACAGACTGATTCCGACATACATTCATGGATAGATAGACAACATGGGGACCTGGATTTTCATCTGACCCAAATACTTAGTGGTCATGGGTGCTTTAGAAGCTGCCTATACAAATGTCGTCATGACTTTTTTTATGTCCATATTGTCCGGTGTGTACAGCGTGTATTGAAGACTCTGAACACGACTCTATCATTGCCCTCGGTTTTCAAGTATAAGGAAAAGCTGAAAACCACTCTTGGAGGTAGTCCCTCGGTTGAAAATTTGACTGCACTTATGAGCAAGTTCACTGACAGCTTTCCATATTACAGAGATGGAAAGCTGTCAGTGAAGCTGCAACTCTAATTATGATTAATTGAGACATTTAAAAGAGATTAGGCGTCAGTTAGTCCGTACAATAGAGGAAACTTAAATATCTTCTACTCTCCCATGAAGCACTTCTTAGTCCAGTGGTGCCGTGGGGACACTTGAGATAGAAATAGGTTAGGTTTAGCGGATTAAAGTGCCGCACTCCGGCTTTCGGTGCTTCCAACTATTAAAAACAAAAACAAAAAATACATAAGCAGGCACTTATTGCTTAAACAGTTCTACGAATGTGATAATACAATTTTGATTAATTAAAAATAACGATGAATGGTTTTGAAAATTATTTAGCTGCGAAATTGATGCAAGAATATAGCGGTGATTCACATGATTTCATATATAGCGTGTACTAAATATTAAACTTTCTCATTTCTTTCGATTTGATTTTTTAATCAAGTAAACTTTTATCAATTGTATTCAACGGCAGTATATTTATATACACTTCCTTCTTTACCTGACTCACTTTATCTTCGCAGACAACACTTCAATATCTATTGAAATTTGTTGTTGTTGAAATCATTTATATATATAGAATATAACTATTATACACAATCATTATTCTACTTAGTTAGCGTCAATTTGAAATTTCATAGTGAATAATATTTCATTACTGCTATTAGTTCCAAGTGTTAAACAAATAAAAATATTGAAATAGTGGTAAATATGGGTATATAGACAAATATCCACAAGTATGTCTGTGTTAGCTTTCATAAAAAATAAGAAAATCATTTTATATACTCAAGCCTTCTGGGGGTACCTTAAACACTTTCACTTAGTTTTATTAGAGTGGGGTTATCAGTTGTTACTTTAAAAGACAGAAAACCCTTGAATATATACTACACATACAATCACTTAAATATTTACATACATACATCTTTTATTTCAGGGATTTACTTCAATCCTACATCCATATTCTGCCTAATAAAGATAAAAATTAGTCGCACTTTCACTTGATAATCTCGTTGCTTAGGAGATGCTATAAAATAGAGATATATAGTATAAATATAATAGCATCACAGTCACACTTTATTTTAAAATTAATTATACTTGTATATGTATGTACTATTATAAAGCCCTAGGGGTGCTGACCGTGTGCAATAAAGTACCGCAGACACGCGACACAGTAACGCCGAGTGCTGAGGCTTTATCACAGCATTATTTGAGTCAACAAAAATGCGCCGAAAATAGCAAGCAGTCTCCAGGGCGAAACGATCACGTATTAATACGACTTTTTTCATCGTTCAAACGAGTGGAATAAACTGTCTTTCGAGCTGAAAGTTTTAAGTTTGAGTGCATCGATTGATCTGTGACTTAATTAGCGGCGCCGTTCAACAATCATTTAATGGACAGATAAAGGTTAGATAAATAAATGAGGATTGCACCACAACCGAAAATCTATTGTGCCCTCTCCTAAACCACAACGACTCACTTAGCCCCAGCACTTTGATAAATTCTAATATACTAGGTGTTATTGAGACGATGTGATCCCTAACGGACACATTCATCTGCTCGCAAAAGTATAATAAAACTTCACACTCAAAATTCATTATTCATTCCAAACACTTTATAAGCTGAAAACTTCTAGGAAATGTTACTAGGGATAGTATAGGAATACCTTTAAAAAACGATGATTTGGGGATGGTGAGCTTCAACAGAATGTAAATTTTATATAATACGAGTATAAAAAAACTCCCATGCAGACTAAAAGCCCCGAGGATAAGAAGATGAAACTTAACTAGACAACTTTAAAAAATGTTAAATTTATTTATTATTCTTTGTGATATGACTTTTTCGGATATCAAGAGTAATGCAGTCAGAGCCAGAGCTAACAGTTTAAGAGCCTTGTTGGCTGGGATGTTCTAAACACGGAGGTTTGGAACGACACATAAAAAGATATTTCTTAAAGATAATCCTACGTTATGTATAAAATCAGATATTCATTGATCTCTGTTAGATTCTTGGACGAACTTTTCCTCCTCTTCATGGTATTTGCTTTGATGTTATTCCGCCGATGGATATTATAAAGTCTTAAAAAGTTTCTTAAAGTTTGGTATAGATTCTATAAGGAAGTATATGTGGTATAAAGAGGTTGGAGTCATGCGTAGAAATTCACGCAAGTGCGGAAAGTTCTCTGAGCGCCATTCACTTGGAAGTGGCCAGAAACGATTTTTTTACACACAGCTCAAGCGGGTCACGATTTAGTCCAAGTATCCTCTAGGTAAACAAAGAACATCCGATTGAAGCCGAGCTAAAGTAAGAAGGCGAACCATTACTCTCAAGGGTTGTGGGCTGGTTTTGGGGCCCGCCACGTAAAAAACACTACCAATGAAAAGAAGAACACCACGTCGGACGCAACAGCGAATATCGCATTCGATGGAACGATGAGCTGTACGAGATATACGACGACATTGACATAGTTCAGCGAATTAAAAGACAGGGGCTACGCTGGCTAGGTCATGTCATCCGTATGGATGAAAACACTCCAGCTCTGAAAGTATTCGACGAAGTACCCGCCGGGGGAAGCAAAGGAAAAGGAAGAACTCCACTCCGTTGGAAAGACCAGGTGGAGAAGGAGCTGGCTTCGCTTGTATTCTCCAATTGGCGCTATATTGCGAAAAGAAGAAACGACTGGCGCCCTGTTGTTAACTCGGCTATCAACGCACAGCGGTGTCTACGCCAGTAAAAAAGATCCATAGATATGTGGTATAAGAAAAATATAATTTTATGTGGCCGGGACACAGATCGAACTCATTTCATTTGAGACATCTAAAAAGTATTAAAGTCTATTAGTTACCATTTGTTTTGATTGACAGTCGTTCCTTTATTTATGATCCATCTCCTATATGTATAGGGTCTACCAACCTGAATGACCTGAAATTAAAATGAAATGAAACACTCAAATTTGTCTGGGCCGTTTCTCGAAATTAACTAGTCATGTTTAGGGTGCTGCATCGTCTTGTTGATCGATCGATCTAGAGATCGTCCACGTCGATTTCATCAAATACCGGGGAAAAAAAGTCGGTCAACATCGAGCTATAACGCTAGCTTTCGATGGTAGCGACATTTTCGATCTCATAGCCGCAAGAGTTGGTGAATTTGCGTAATAATCTTAGACAATTTCCAAGCGATGTATCAAAGAAAATATGATATGGTAAAATTACTAATCTTACAGAACTCACTGACAAAATATGACTCAAATCCGTAAACAAACATGGTCGCCACGTGCTGTCAAAATCACGTCATCCTTACTGGTAGATGCTGTACATGGATACAGGAACAAACATAGCAACTAGTTAACAGTAATCAAAATTCTCAGCTATATTTGAAGATTTGATCCAGCCAGCTGTGGTAGCATACTTGGTGGGTAATAAATCGTGATTCGTTCCATTTTGCTACCCGATTCGTGAAGACTTATCACACCGCATCTCCTATCGTGGTTCTGTTATGTTTTGTTCGTGAATGTTTTGTTTAGCTTCGTATTTCGTCAGCGTATTGCAGGACAATTTTTTTAACACATGACCACGATGTAGTGTTTGAAGAATATCCTTATCATCTACTCATTGAACTCTAAAATTTTTGTAACTCTTTTGCATAATCCACAATATATTTTGCATAATCTTATCGCACGTGCTAAACATATCCGCCCTGAGAGCACGAAACAATTTAATTAAAGAAACTGTATCACATGCAACGCTTTAGTGAAAATTCATGACGTCCATTCCCGTTAATCCTTCTCTGTATGCCTAGCTTATTTGCCACATTGCGCGCACACATACAAACATACACGCGGAGTTATAAAGTAATTAGGCGCGAAAACAGTGAAAGGTGAATCTAAATTTAGACCGCAGAATAAAGAATCGCTGAGGTGGTAGTGAGTACACATGCCGGATGCTTACGCCACAGCATTATTGTTTTTAATGCAAACGTAGAATTTGTGTAATTAACACGACAAATATGGGCATCATGCAAAGTATAAACAACAACAAAATATGAAAAATATTGCTACGCTTAAACTGAAGTGCCGATGCGCCTATCGCCTTAATAACTGTTATGATAGGGTGGGTTCACAGGCGGCAGTAAAAAGACGGTCTTTATGAATAATTTTAAGAAGCACTCATCCCTGTTTTAGATTAGTTCTAATCAACAAATATTCGGCAAAATTCCGAAATTTTTTGAGTTGATTTTTATACTCTTGTAACATGTTGCTACAGAGTATAATAGTTTTGTTCACCTAACAGTTGTTTGTATCGCCTAAAATTAGAATTATATATTATATATCATATACAAAAGACGAGTTTAATCCCAAAAAATCTTGAAAAAACAGGCGTGGCTCCGCCCACTTAAGACAAAATATCCAAATTCGCTCAGAACACAACCCTTAGGTACCCTATTCTTCTCTTCTTAATTGACGTAGACACCGCTTACGCGATTATAGCCGAGTTAACAACAGCGCGCCAGTCGTTTCTTCTTTTCGCTACGTGGCGCCAATTGGATATTCCAAGCGAAGCCAGGTCCTTCTCCTCTTGGTCCTTCCAACGGAGTGGAGGTCTTCCTCTTCCTCTGCTTCCCCCGGCGGGTACGGCGTCCAATACTTTCAGAGCTGGAGTGTTTTCGTCCATCCGGACAACATGACCTAGCCAGAACTATGTCAATGTCGTCGTATATCTCGTACAGCTCATCGTTCCATCGAATGCGATACTCGCCGTGGCCAATGCGCAAAGGACCATAAATCTTTCGCAGAACCTTTCTCTCGAAAACTCGTAACGTCGACTCATCGGTTGCTGTCATCGTCCTAGCCTCTGCACCATATAGCAGAACGGGAATGATGAGGGACTTGTAGATTTTGGTCTTTGTTCGACGAGAGAGGACTTTATTCTTCATTTGCCTGCTCATTCCAAAGTGTCAACTTTTGGCAAGAGTTATTTTGGGTTGAATTTCAAGGCTGACTGACAAGGTTATGACTGTCAACAGTGATATGCGAGCCAAATCTCGAATGTGACGACTGTTTGTTTGATAACAGGAGACATTTCTTCTTGTCCTCGTTCAAAACCAGACCCATTCGTTTCGCTTCCTTATCCAGTCTAGAGAAAGCAGAATTAACGGTGCGGTTGTTCAGCAGTTCTACACACTTATAGAAGATCTTAACTTCTCCAACAATATATTGAAGAAGACACACGATAGGGAGTCTCCTGGTCTGAAACCTCGTTAAATTGGTATCGAACGGCTCGTAGAAGTCCTTCCCGATCCTGACGGAGCTTTTGTGGGCTTCAGTATTTTACACAGTACTCTCGATAAGACCTTATATGTGATATTAGGGAGGCTTATCCCACGGTAATCGACGCAGATTGTGGGGTTTCGTGGATTGGGCAGAGCACACTTATGTTCCAATTGTCGGGCATACTTTCATCCGTCCAAATTCTTATTCTACAAAGAAGCTGATGCATGCTCCTTATCAGTTCCGCTTCATTCATTCAGCTGCCGTATTTGAATAGCTCATCATAAGCGGACAATAGAACATCTACGAACCCCCCTGTATATTTGGGGATATTTTTCTTTTATTAGCAACAACAAAATGTTCGGTATTAATAAACACAGCGCTCGCTAATGAATTTCCTTTATTCATGTATGATAGTTTTAAACAAATATTGACATTAATTACTCGATATACATAAACTCTATGTGCGTAGGTTTGCACCTATGCCAGAAATCTAGAAACTAGAATTGCTATATGCAGAATAAAACAAACCAACAACATTATTGTTTACCAATGATTTGTTCTACTGTGTACTCGTACTTATTGTGTGTGCGTAGTATCTATGAGACTATCCAATTGTGTACCTCTTGGGTCGGCTACCATTACGTATGACATCGGACATATTAAATCCTAGTGCTTGCTTACGTATGTAGGTGCTATCTCCGCACATAAATATATTTAGTACATATACACATAAATGGTTAAGAGGCATTAAAAATGATGATTAATTAATGAGTAAAAAAATATGGTCCACACTTTCAGTTATATGGCTATGACGTTAGTGGTCTCAAAATACAATTTTAAAGTTTGTAAATAAATTTTGGAACCTCTTTTGTTTATCTTGCTAAAAATTACGTAGGTTGCCCTTTGTATTTTGGGATTTGACAACTCTAGGGTTGTTATCTGGCAACTCACAACTTTATCGTAAAATTTGACATTTTTTTTGTTATACATACTTAGAACCTTTTGACATAAGAGCGTTCTTCGTATTGTTTACAGTAACTTAAAATATTCATCTCAGTGATAAAATGGAATTAAATCGCGAACACGTGATTAATTTTTACAACTTTCGACGTGAATTAACTCAACAACAGTGCATCGATTAAATTAATTTAATTTTTGGCGAGAAAGCTCCATCAAGGACCAGTATTTATTTATGGTATGGTGAATTCGATAGAGGTCGTAGGTCACTCCAAGGGGAATTTCGTTGAGGTCGTTCAAAATCAGTTGTTGTTCTGGAAACTATTGTTGCTGTGCACAAAATGATATTGCGAGACAAGTGACATATCGTCAGATTGGGACATTAGTGGGACCAGTATACAAAATGCATTCCAAAGTAAACTGGACTTTTTGAATCTGGCGCCCCTGGTGGCGCCATCTATATGTCGACTGGTGCGTTAGAATCTGCTATCTTTATCGACTGTAAAGTGAGAATTTTATGACATTTCATCCATTCGAAGTGAATAACTTTTTAAGAGTCAGTATGTTTGTGTTATCTGTGCGAAGTCCCCTAGCAGAGTGCACGAGTGGTTTCAACGTTTTCAAAGTGGTCGTGAGGACATAAGTGACGATCAACATGTGAGCCAATCAAAATCCGTGATCACCAAAAATTCCATCGAAACTGTGCGAGAATTCATCAAAAATCAGCCGATATCATCATTGAAATTCATGGAAATGGAATTGAACATCTCCAAAACATCGGTTTATCGCATTTTGATTGAATATTTGGGCTTACGAAAGGTGTGTGCACGGTTTGTTCCGCACAAATTGACTGACGACCAAAAATTGCTCAGAGTCCAACATTCAAAGGACACCTTGTGACCGATTATTTGACCACAAATCACATTTTAACCATTGACCACTCCCCGTATTCACCTGATATGGCACCGTGCAAAATGCATTTTCCCACGAAAGGAAAGCTTTACACAGACGTAGAGGCCATTCAAAAGGCTTGCACCGGCATACTGGCGGCCATACCGGCCAACGAGCTAAAAACTCGTTCGACATGCTTTTGGACCGTGCAAAAAGCTGTATTGAAGCAGAAGGAGACTATTTTGAATAAAATAAATTGATTTTGCTGAAAAACCATTTGTTCTGTTTTTTTTTTTTTTCAAAGTCCTGTTTACTTTGGAATACACATTCAATATTGCATGAAAATTTGACTGTAAAAACAATTTGTTCATGTTGGTTCGCACACAACTAGTCAATCGCTCAAAAAAAGGCTCGTGTCCATCGGTCGAGAGAAATGTTATTATACGATAGTGATGTTTCGAAACACGTCTCTGACATCTTGGCAACTGATGAATCGTGGATTAACGCGTATGAGCCCGATAGAGAAGGTGCAATCTTCAGCTGCGGTCGTACGCCAATAATATTGATATGTATCATTGGCCTCAACAACCGCGCCGTTAGTTCCGCTTTCTCCAGGTTAGACAAAGAAGCGAAAAAATGGGTCTGGTAGTGAACGGGGGCAAACGAAATATCACCTGTCAGCAAACAAACAGTCGTCACACTCGCGACTTGGCTCTCATGTCACTATTGACAGTCATAACTTCGAAGCCGTAGATAATGTCGTCTATCTTGAAACCAGCATTAACACCAACAACAATGTCAGACTCGAAATTTAACGCAGAATAACTCTTACCAACAGGTGCTACTTTAGACGATCATCTCCGTCTTGCTATATGGTGCAGAGCCATGGACGATGACATCATCGGAGGAATCGGCCTTAGAAGTGTTCGGGAGAAAAGTTTTGCGAAAGAGTTAGGATTTGTACGAGATATACGCGACATTGACATAGTTCCACGAACCGAGAAACTAGGACTGCGCTGGTTAGGTTTTGTTGTCCGGACGGAAAAGAACACTCCAGCTTTGAAGGTTTTCGATTCAGTACCCGCCGGCGAAAGCAGCATACCTCAACTCCTTTGGAAAGAGCAGGTGGAGAAGGACAACAACAAGAAAACATTTTATAGATATTAATTAAGAATATTTAAAAAAACAATAAAGCGATTTTCCATGATTAATATTTGAATTTGTTCTCTAAACTAAAAACGTAAAAAGCAATCCTCGTATAACTTTTTATATAGGTCATTACTATTTGGTTACTAAAATAAGTATGTTCGGACGGAACAAGAAAGTAAGAAATGGTGGACTTAGATCATTGTATTCGATGAATAGGCAATTGTAAGCCAATTTTCGTTAGGTGATATATCTTATTTGTATCCGGTATTTTTTTCCATATGCATGGATCCAAAATATTACCCTGTTTGAAGTATATCTGATTCTAGTTCATATAGACTCTTAATAAATTTCACTAAAGGAAAGAGAGCTCTGGCACGTCAAGCTTAGCCTGGCAAATAATTAAAACGATGAGCTGAGTTGAATCTACATCGCTTTTTCAGACAACTTTAACCTCACAACATGGATGGTAATCGAAATTATCTATCAAGACTCCTCTAACTAGAGAAAGGCGGAAGTTTCCAATGAAGAACTTATTTTCAGATCTGATAGGTTAAACTATGTAAGCAGAGCATTGCGGTCACATAAATATTGACAGTTAACTAGCGCTCACTGAACTCTCGCAAGAGGACAATGGAACTACCAACTGCTCCCAATCCGGTAATGATGAGGCAAGAGTGATCTTAATTACAAGCAAATCATCTTGCAGCAACTCACAACTTGCAGTCGTAAAATCATAACCGTTAACTATCAAACACTTGCACTTTATTAGATGTTTTCGGAAGCCAAGAATTATGCAGCCAGAGCCATAGTTTGTAGTTAAATAAGTTTTAAGGACCTTGTTGGCTTGAAAATTCTGAACCCCTCAGAAAAAAATGTTAATATCTCTGTGGGAACTCTAATTTTTATAAACAAAATTAAGCATTTATTTGTTAATGAGAGTATAAACAATTTTATAACCATAGATTACTGATTGAATTCCTCAGATTTGTGATGTCTATGATTGATGAATGTTATTGGGCATACAATAAACAGTAATTTCAATAATTTCCATTGGCATATTTGTACTTTAAAGTGCTATGGTGAAATTGAGCTTATCAATTGTTATAAATGATAAGAGTCTAAATATTTTCAAACATACACACAAACTATTTATATCCGATTTGTTAATCAGTTCCTCCCACTTCAAACGGCACACTTACTCAATTGAAGTGTTCTTATATTTAATTAGCAATAACTTTAATTGACTGTCTAAACTTAATTGCTTGAATTAAGATTGATACCTTGGGATTTTTCTAATGCGTACATTAACGGTATTTACTTAAACTCATGGTAATAATGGTAAACTAATATACATACACAACATATATATGTACATACATATGTATAATACTGAAACCTGGGAAACCAGCCAACAAAGGGGAATCTTATCGTCCGATAACTCTCCTCTCCCCAGTAGTGAAGACACTTGAGGCCTTGCTACTCCCGACATTCACTCACCACCTGAGCCTAGCAAGCCACCAGCATGGATTCCGAAAAGTGCACAGCACCACCACAGCACTTTGCATCATAAACGCTCAGATAGTTCGTGGCCTCAACCAGAAACCACCCTGCGAGAGAACGATCTTCGTAGCGTTGGACTTGTCAAAAGCTTTTGACACAGTCAACCACACAACGCTATCGCAGGACATTGAGAAAACCACGCTTCCTCCAGAGTTAAAGATGTGGACCATGAGCTACTTGAACGGTCGTCAATTATCCGTACTATTTCGAGGTGAAAAATCCAAACTGAGAAGAATTAATCAAGGGGTTCCGCAGAGTGGTGTTCTCTCCCCGCTACTGTTTAATTTTTACATCTCCAAACTCCCGCAGCCACCAGAGGAAGTTTCCATAACCTCGTACGCAGCTTATGCTCCCATTTAAGGAGCATAATGAACTCCTCTCCAAGCAGTTCCTGCTGGGATGTTTGCGTAGAAAGAACTTTCGACAGGTATTGACCGCCATTCTCAGTGGAGCCATTAACACCTTCACCGACTCCCTTCCCGCGAATGGCGTTCTTCGAGTCAAACCACCACCCATCGCAGACGAAGAGCTCGAGTTGCCGCGAGAACCGCGAGTGACTCTAGCGCAGCTTCGTTCTGGATATTGTAGCAGGTTAAACTCCTACTTATCCAGAATAGACCCAGACATACCCAATGTATGTCCTGCATGCAACGAGTCTCTGCATGACACTGACCACCTCTTTGCATGCCCTACCAACCCCACTCATCTAACACCCTTTTCCCTTTGGTCCGACCCCGTCGAAACAGCACGTTTCCTGGGTCTCCCGTTAGATGACTCGATGACAACACATATAACCCTTACCATCCTAACGGGGATTGATAACCGTTAAAACAACAACAACAACAACATATGTATAAAGAGATTTTATTAATTGAACTATTTTTCATAAAAATCTGGTTTTACTCTATATACTTTGTTTAAAATTCTTAATTTATTCTTTAAGATCTATGTCGTTCCCCTGAAAGTAATCCCCCTTAGCCCTAATACATTTGTGCCAACGTTTTTTCCAATCCTCGAAACAGTTGTTTAAGTCAATTTCCAGAATAACCTTCAAGGTGCGTAGCGATTCACGTTTAATGTTTTTGAATCTACTCAAAATGGTTTCCCCGGAAGGGTCGTTTGAGTTTGCTGAATAGACAGAAGTCATATCGAGCTAAATCCGGCGAATACGATGGTTGTGGCACGATATTATTATACGAATTGCTTCACGCAAACGAGGTAGAACAGTCAAATATTATTCCTTGTTGCAAGTTTGGCCGGTAGGAAGGAATTCGGAGTGCACCACACCTCGATAATCAAAGAAAACTGTCAACATAATCTTGGTTTTTGACCTGCTTTGACTGTTTTTTTCGGCCTCAGCTCACTTTTGTACATGATATTCGGCTGATTGATCGTCTGTTGACGGGTCGTAAACAATTTAGTGATTTTGGAACCAATCGTGCTTTCACTTTATTGAAAAATGAACTTTGCTGCGGGTAAAGAGCTCACGCGACCTCTTAAAATTTACAATAGGCCGGAAGAACCTTGCTAAGCTACTAGTAGTGGACAAACCTTTACTGAGCTGGTCCGAGGCCCAACCAACTATCTAGTAGGGAATCCTAAGAAGCCAACGGAGCTGCTACCGCTTACCATTCTGCAGCTTGTGAGACTGAAATAACTAGCCTACCACGTTCACCCAGATCGATGCCTGAGATAAGAAGTCTAGACATATGTATCTTCATTAGTCTTGAGCGTACAGTCATTAAGTTCATTGCTACTGTCGTTGCCCTATTATCATAGTGGATAGTCACCACACTGAAGGAGTATGCGCTCCGCAGCAATAGATCTACTGCTACCGCTTGGAAGACGCTGCAGAAATTCTACAACTAGAGTTGAAGAATAGTTCTCGGCAATGTACACCTCTATTAAACATCTCCGCAAGCTTCGATTCATCCCTTTCTTTCATTGAGTTCTTCTCTCGCATGCCTCACTCGAAGGTATGTATGCGGTTATAAAAAGGACCAATGCTAGGTTCGGATTCCATATTTTATAGTGAAATCAAAGTATCCGAGAATTTCGAATGCCCAGCCTCGCAGTCATCTAAGTACACAGCTTCTCGCAGTCAGATAGCAGCTTTCGTGGCCAAACATCCAAACATTTTCCGGCTATGTCCATGGTTACTATATATGGTACAACGAGGCATTGAGGGCCGCAGTTCATGTGGTTTGTAGTGCATCACAAATACTGATGAGAGCCACCAGCAAACTAGCAAACATTAGACACAATACAAGAGATAAAAGATGTTTAGAGAGCATAAAGGAAAAAAATATTATAATAGCCTGCCACCTGTAGTTTGCTGGTATTATCTCGCTGGAGCATCTTTGGTTTTTTGCGCTGCTATCTTAAAATTCTAGCACCAAATTTTTGCTTACAATCGAGAGAGTGGAAAGTTGTTATTTTGAACCAGTCTCGGCTAAAAGTTATTTCAAACATACAGACACAACTCACATACATACATATTTAAAGAGATGTTTTCAGGCCCATAGTTTTTTTGAAACAATTGACTGACTAAATACCGCAAAACTGTTAAAAGTAAGTACAACAAATATTTAAAGTTGATAAGAATAATATTTTTTATCTTAATTCATTTGTGTCATTCAACAGTTTACCGTGCAAATTATGAAAGAAAACGTTTGAGTTTATTACAGTTGAAACGTGAGATTTTCAAAAGCATAGAAGCTGTCAGCTTAGATAAACTTGTTTGTGTGACTCACGCCCCAAAGGAACGGAACTCTACGGAGCCGTATGTATCTCGTGCAAACAAACAGACGCTGCAGTATAAGTAATACATACATACTCGTATAAATAAATACATATTACTGGCGTAAAAAATAAATAAAAATCAAATGGCAAACGGCAAATTAGATAATGTGCGACAAGGAATACAAAATATTCGAAAATCTGGAGCGTGGGTGGGAAAGGTGAAGGCGAAAGGACTGATGCGGCCTTAATTAAATTGAGCACAAAATTTGTGTGCGTCTTAAGCAGGAAAGTATATATCTGTAAAGCGATAAGCTGCACACTTAGAAAAAGTAAATTCAAGCATATTAAAGCAGAACAAGCAGCAGACGACCGGCTTTGTGATAAGCCGACTGTTCATTGAATAATGTTATGTATTATTTGGGTTACGGTTAGTTGAATATCTAAATAAAAGAAATTTGGAAATTCAGACGCCGCAAACTATAAATAGTGGTAGCTTATGGAATAAAAAAAAATTAAAAATTAATAATATTTTCATTCCTATATTTATATAATTACCTATTTTTCTAAAATCCTTGACAAAAATTATATTGAACTATACTCATAATTGGTTTTTGATATACTATAATTCACTGAATGATCTGATACAGCTTTCTTCGGGCTTCCAATGGACTCGCGCTGTTATTACTGATGCTATGTCTTCCGCATAGCCGATTAAATATGATTTGTCTGGCATTTCAAGTTTTAGTATTCCGTCATAATTAGTGTTTCACAGGTCTGGGTATAAAATGAACCCTTGAGCTGCTACTGGCGTAACTTCTATTTGTCGTGATCCCCCTCTAGTCTGGTAGAGCAGTTTTCTGTTATTAAGATAGCTCTACACCACAGTATTGAGTTTATCGAGAATTCTAAATTTTTTTTTCTAAAGCGTCGATCATGTTCGCCCATCTCGCGGTATTGAAAGCGTTTCGAACGTCTAAAGTCGCCAACAGAACTATTCGCTTGTATTTGGGGCATCTACGCTGTGCGACTTCTACACTTTCAGCGCCTAGAGTTCTACCTTCCTGGGTCTAAAACCGTGCTGTCTGGGGAGAGTCCGCCAGCTTCATTGATAGCCGCTTCGAGTCTAGCTTTAAGTAGTCTTTCATAGAGATGACAATGTGATGATGGCAAGCTGGAATCCCCTTTTCACTTGCTGTTTAAGACAACTCGTTGCTTCCAAATTTCAGTAAATATTCCAGCTACGAGGTGGCCGTTGTACTTGTTTAAGAGTAGTGCCGCTCATTCTGCAGCGATTGTTTTAAGTTTATCTGCTGAGATCCCGCCCGGGTCGGGCGATTTGTTAGTTTTGAGCTTGCCAGTGGGCAGTTGCAGTTCCTCGAGGGTGAACTGGGGGATTTCTGAAAGTTTTATAGTCTGTTCTGGTTCACTGACTCTTTTTTCGTACGTGTGAACGAGTGCGTTTACGATGCCATTCATTTTGGCAGCGTTGGATCCAGCTCCGAGTTTCTTCATAACTATTTTATACCCGAGTCCCCAGGGATTTTTATTAACATCCTTGTGTAGTTGCTTTTATTCTTCTTTTTTGCTTGCATAGATTGCATGCTTAAGCTCCTTTTTTTGCAGCTTTATAACGCTCGGCTTCTTAGGGTGCTGCTCCTCTGCTCTTAGATCTCGTGTATAATATGCGAAAATGAAGACATGTCCTACTTAATTTTTTCTGTATGAAGTCTTGGGCATTCATTTGTGGCAGGCTCGGGTTATATTAAGCATAGTGTGCTCTACAATTTTCCTGATAGTTTTGGGAGAGCTACTAAGCGGGGTCTGCGCGTCTATTTCCGAAATTAATTTCGTAGTGTTCAATTTCGAAACGTTCCATTTTCGTGTTCCCGTATTTTTCCTTTTCTGTGTGCCGTTTGTTTCGTTGTCTATCATGACAGATATATACTGATGATCACTGCCAGTGTAGTCTTTTAGGACCCTCCATCTTTTAATTGATCCTGATCCAATAACAGCTAATTATTGTGAGAAGGTTACATCAGGTCCATATGAAACTGTTGCAATTGCCTTTACCTATAATGTTGGCGTTACTTCCTGGGGGTAGCCATATAGCGGTGGTTGAACTGCTATCTGCTAGCCAGATTCTGCTCTCTTTCTTTTTATATGGCTCGCTTATGATGATTAGATCGTCCAACACATTTAGGAGAGTAGAGCGTCAGCAATATTGTATTTATGCATGTTGACCTGTAGAATATTTTTTTTTTTTTGTGATAATTCCATTTTACGGAACTTGAGATATGGTCAACTTTCTCGTGTTTGCTTCTCCGCAGAGGAAGCAGAACATATTGCTTAGATCTGACCCCTATAGCGTATAGCTGTAGTACAAACTGTCTAATCAAACTTAAATCCAAATTTGATAAGGTACCTTTGCGAAACTTGGCACAGATTAGCATCCAGAACTGCACTACAATCTCCGTACAAATTGTACAGATCGGTCTTCTATAGGAAACAACTACCATACAAACTGTCCCATCCAAATCAAGTTCATTATAGTGCACCTGTGAAGGGTATTATAGCATCGGTGCTGCCGAAATTTAATGTTAATGTTTTTTCTGTTTTTTTTTTCTTTTTTGTTTCTTTACAAAAAGTTGTCGCATTTCTTCAAAATATGGGTGAGTTATCAAGCTGCTTTCATATCTGGCGCTGCACGTTCATGAAAAGATATTCATATATATTTGTATATATGCACATATCTACTATGAAACATCCACAATTTCATTATCATCACTTTTCAGTTTTTTACTTAATCTGTTTTCAAATAATTTGCCATGATAAATTTTTAATTAAAACCTTCAGACTCACTCATAGCAACAAAAGCAACAACAGCGTCTACTTATATCATATATTATTTAATAAATAAAATATGAGTTAAGCTATGCATTCATAATTATAATTATAATAAAAAAGATAATTGTGGAATTAGAAATAGAATGATTAAATGTTTACACCTACAATGTTAGTTTTTGCACAATTTCCGTCACCGGCTACCGTGTGGTTGAGTTCATGCAACTTTGATAAACATAATTTCAAATACATAAATACAAACACATAATATATATATACATAACACTCACACATACCTTTGTATTTAATTTGCATATAAAAAATGTTTATTGCTGTTGTAGCCGGTCGATTATTGTTTCGCAGCGATGACACTAAGGAGCAATAAACTGATATTGGCAATTCTTACTTCTGCAGCTAGATAATGCCTTAAGGTCTGACATGCATTTCATATTTATTATTTCATGCCTAACCGCCATTCACTATTCAACTAACTACAACAATAGTGATTATAAGCATATAATACGCATAGCATTGTGTGGCGTTGGGCTAATTGAATGCGCGCCACCTTGTTGTTGTTGCCTGCCTAATTTGGTATGTGGGTTGGTAAAAAACGTTCGCAAAACGTGTCGCTGAAAATTAAAAACAACAAGCAAACTTCTATACATGCTTTTTGTTGTACATACATATGTAGATATGTGTATTTACAATGCGCAAAGATATGGTCTTTGAAGATATGCTTGGGCGTATACGTAATCAGTAGGAGGAAACTCATGAAGAGCGAACTTTCTTATGTCCCGTTTCAACTTTTGGTGTTATTATATGAAAAGTATAAATATTTGTGCTGTTCTTAAATCCAAAAAAGAGTAAAAATTTACATATTATGATTTAACTGTGAGATATGATGTTGCGTCTTTCTTGAGAGCGCTGCCATCCATCACCAAAAATGACAATGTCAATAAAATATTTAATTAATTTTTTCAATTAAATTTTGTAAATATTAGCTAATTAAAATTAATTGAAATTTATCTGATTCATTTTTTGTGTAATTAAACGATCTACTTATACTAAATGACGTACAAAATTGGAATTTTCGGGGCACGAGCGATATGTACACGGTTTGTCCGGAACCCTTTGTTTGAACCAATCGTTACAATTCTTTAAAAACTTTCAAAATAGGCTCCTTCTGCGTCGATACAGCGCTGCCTGTCCGATTTCCAAGCATTCAAGGCTTGTCCGGTCTCAAAATGCTTGCCTTTCATTGGCCTTTTCAGGCAAGGAAACAAAGAAAAAAGTCCACATCTGGGTTGTAGGGTGGCTGCGGAAGCGTTAGGAAAACTTGGCTTTGACGGTTTGTCATGGAGGAACAAATTCATGGTGGACGATGTCTTTGATGTCAAAAAAGACAATGGCATCGTTTTCACTTTGGATTTTCTCATTCTTCCGGTCTTCATCAGCGACCTCTTCCTGGCCCTCCAAAAAAATGTCCATAAAAGAACTTGATTTTGATCGATTAGTTTTTGTGGCAGCTATAAGCTATAGTAGACCTTGTTGGCTCGGACAATATTACAAAGACCTGATTTTGAACGTTCAGTTTGTACGGCTTTTTGCTATACCTAAGGAAACTAGCTAAATAGTAGTTTTTTTTTGATAATTTAAATATAAATTTTCGCACGAAAATTGGTAAAATATTCTTAAAAAAATATTAGTCAAACACAACTAGACAAAAAAAACTGATATTTTTGAAAAATTTTCAGTTAGAAATAAAAGTTCCCAATAATTTCTTGATAACAATATTACGATATAGAAAGTTCTTATAATTTTAACTTAACACATTTTTTTAATAGATGGCAACTCTAAAAATATCAAAGATAGAAAAAATTCTTAAGCCTATTTATCTGTAGTTTAGTGTCTTTATCATAATATTACTTAATTTAATAATTCAATTTTGCAAAAAAAAAAATGTAAAAAGGTGGCAATCCTTTATAAAAAACTCGGCCGAAAGTCTTAATATTAAATTTAATATCTTTATTGTAATGGTTCGTTAGTTCAGTTTCAACAAGAGTCGCACTTTTTGATTGTACATACCCCCCAGAGGGCAGGGGTTAGAATTTGCCCGGGGTAAGGTATGCCTGTCGTAAGAGGCCACTAAAATCCATTATACTATACACTATGTCTGTTATTTGGCTTATCTCGAAATTTCAGCACACTTTCTCAGAAAAAGTACTACAACACTCAGCTTGTACTGATATTATAGACTTTGATGAGATTTCTTCTAATGAAAAAACATTTCAAGTTCAAGCTACAATTGTCACCAGTCATTGAGTTGGATGGGTGCTAAACTGGAAGTAACAAAAGCTACAAGGTCTGACCGGAGCTTTCAATCTGGTACCACGGGGAGCACTCAACCCTTGGAGTTCGCTCCAATCTGCTCATTTGGTTTGGAACTTTGCGAGTTGGAGTGGCTGTGGTTTAAACCTAAAGGCGTGGAAGACCAATTTAAACCAAATAACACTTTCAAAAAGCATGATCTATGTGCTTTTAAACATCGTGGGGTAAGACCCTCGACGGCAGGAAAAAAACAACATAAAAACACATCGACTGTTTGCGATTATATTGATACTTCGGTTGTCTACAAGAGAAGCTTTTCTTTTTTCAACCCTTTTTCACGTTTTCTTTAAACTTTATGGCGTTCGAAAACATTTTTGCCCAACACGAGAAAAGTGTTTGAATATCAGTATAAAGTTTTCCATATTTCTTCCATTTTAAAATTAATTTTCCTTGATTATTAGTACAATGCTTGTCACGCCCATTATAATAAAACTAAATTTAATAAAAATATTTTACTCACACTTACTTTATTCGCTAAAATATCAATATATTTTATTGAATGTAATTTTACAAAGGTGGCAACTTTCCATAAAAATATTTTCAAGTTCTTGTAATACATTTCTCTGGTTTCTAATGATTTGTTTTTGTATAATTATTTAAAGAAGAAGATCTACAATAGTTAAACGATTTTAAATACAGTAACAGTGTTGTTTTGCTTGGAGTCTCTATTTGGCGCCACCATGTGCGCTGGCGCGCTGTTCTTAACTCGGCTATAACCATGTAAGCGGTTTCTACTCCAGTAAAGAAGAAGAACAGCGCTGCATTTGAAATTATTTTGCAATAAACTCAAAATCCACTGACTTATCACATGCTCCTCGTAATAATACATATAATTGATTTCTTGGCTTTTCCCGCTACATGGTTATTTGGCAATGTGCAGTAGAGCCGCTTGTACTTCAAATTTAATTAAAACGATATTTGATTAAATATTTATTTTGGTTATGAAAAACTTTTGCGAAATATCCCAAATTGTTACATTTGACATACTTATGTATACATAAATAAGTACATACATATATTTGTTGAATGCCCGTTATCATTCTGTTCTATGGTATGGTATTATGCTCATTCCAAAACTCAGAAAATAATATTACAGTAGTTGAAATTTTATACATGCACACATACCTACATATGGGGCAAATCGACCACTTTTGAACCGACCCCTTTAGATTTTGCTGAAACTTATCCATCCTTTTCTACCCTTTGAAAAACATTTTTGAGAATTTTTTCAAAATTTTTTGTCCAACTTCAAAAAAGTTATGAATTTTTCAAAAAAATGGCTTATTATTTTCAAATAGCCATAACTTTTGTAGAAATTGACTTTTGGGGACCTTTTTTTTTTAAATTTTTGTTTTTGAATGAACTTTTCGAAAAAATACACGAAAAAACTTAACACGATCAATTATATAAAATAATCGTTTTTTTAAGTAAAATCGTCATTTTTTGGAGAATATTAAAAACTGTGAACAACCATACGAGTTTAGGTGTAGCACTCCACAGCCAATTTGCCGGCGGATCAACAGCTACACAGCACCGGTATGGCCGTCTGGATGTAGTGGAATGCAGATGAAGAAGCTTCAAAGTGCCAGAACACTGTACTCCGTACGATCACAGGATTAATCTAGAAATTCTCTCCAAGCCGTTTCTGTTAGGATACTTTCGTATAAATCACTCTGCTTAGAGCGGGGTGGCATCCCAGGAGCATCAATTGATCATTCATATCAGATTATGGACGTAGTGGACTTACGATAAGCACTGAACATCGTTCACTGTGTATTAATTTTAGTATTAACGTCTTCAACGACTTCCTTTTGGTGAATGTCCTACTTGCCACCACCCATTGTAGACGAAGATCTCGAGTTGAATCCCACTCATCTAACACTTCAATGGTCCAAACCCAACAAAACTGCATGTTTTGTGATTCTCCGACTAGATGATTTCGATAACAACTAACTGTTGCCTAGCCAAGTAAACCGGGTGTAGATAATCAGTACAACAACAACAATATTATAGGAAATATTGTATTATATACCAGAACGAAAACATTTAACTTACTAGTGTACTCATATAAGTCTTTGAATACAGCGATTTTAATATCAGTCAATTCTGGCCAACACGAATTCGCAATGCTTTTAAGTTTGCTCTGCCTAACTACTTTTCAAGACACCCCATTTTTGAATTGAGCATATTGTTTTAATTTGAAATACGGTGTGCCTTTTAACTATTATGCCAACCGCTTCAAATTTACCAATAGATATTATTTATGAGAGATGCTTTTATGCGGGAAATATACTCCAAGGCTCGGTAATATCTGTCGAGGAGATTTGATTTTGAATGTTTTCAGTTTAGAGATCCGCAAACACATGTATATTTTTCTGAACTATTAAGGGAAAAGTGTGAAGTAAAAAGAGAAAGAATTTTTCATAAACTTAACTAGATCTCCGACATTTCCTACCGCATGTCGTAAAAGGTATATACATACATACGTCAAGTCGCATCATGAAAGAAATATATCTGAGAACATCGTCTCACACCTGCACTTGAGCACCTAAGTACATACCTACATACACACATACAAATATACGAGTACAATGTATGGTATCTGCCACCTTATCAGTAAGTGAGAGTATCTTAAAACAATAAAAAAACGGTAAATACAGCAATATGGAGTGCGACATATACACGTACGTGTCTCAGTGTGTGATCATTGCTTGTATTTGTTTTGTTTTTTTAATATTATTTCATGCTACCAACATTGCTATTCGGTAGATCGGTATTTCAAGCGCTACCAAGCAACGCTCCAGTTCAAATAGAAGTCGGTTACCGTAGCGAAAAGACGTTAAAAAGTAGCGGTTGCGGCACAAACACACGAGTGAACTCGAAAACGGGCGCACGCGTTGCTCAACTCGAAAATACGAAAATTAAACAACTCAAAACTCGATCGTTTCGGCAGTGAGTTTGTCCGTTAGCATAGCGGCTGCAATTGCTAGCTATTGCTGAGGCGAATCGATTGCTGCTGCAATTCGATTATTGTGCGTGAGCCGGTCAAACACACATACATATACACGCAAGCAGAAGTGTTTCTAATTGATGGATTTTTTTTGCTAAAAAAACGACATATACAAATAAACATATTTTACACCTGTTCAAAGCATAAGTGAGGTATTGAACTTGAAACGTAATAAGCGTTGAAAACGTTAGGTCGGAGGCGTGGAAAAAAACGGCGGCGAAAATTTTGCAAAATTGTTTAGTGCATTTAAAATATTTAAAAACTATAATATTTTGATGAAAAAATATTTAAAAAAAATAATTTATTAAAAAATAAAAAATATATACATATATAAATAAACTAAAAAAACAAAATTTAATAAACAAAAAACTAATTGATTAAAAATTGGAAAATATGTTATTAATTAAAGGTAACAATAATTAAAAAATAGTAAGAACAATAAATAAACAGGAAAATTATTGAAAAATTTGCAAATAATTAAAAAATATTACCTTTCCATTAAACACCGACATTAAAACAGCGAAAGATTAAAAAAGAATTGTTAGCCAAATTAAATAAAAAAATAAAAAAGATTAAAGAAATTAAAAAATAAAATTAAATTGTAATTATTAAAATTAATAAACAAAATTAATTTAATAACTTAAAAAAGAATTAGTTTTCAAAAACATAAGAAAATTAAAAAATTAATTAAATAATAAAAATTATTGAAAAATTTACGAATAATTAGAAAAAGATTACTTTTCCAATTAATACAGTCAATCAAACAACGAAATTAAAAAAAAAATAACCAAATTTATAAAAAAATAAATAAAAAATAGTTAAAGAAATTAAGTACATAAATTAAAAAATTTCTAGTAGTAATTAATAAAACCTATAAATTTAAAAAAAATAAAAAAACACTTTTCAAACACACAAAAAAGTTCGAAACTTAATTGTAACTGTTAAATTAATTAACAAAAATAATAAAAAAATTTAAAAAAATTACTTGAAAAAAGCAACAACAACAAACAAAAAATAGTATAAAATTGTTTAAATTAATAAACAAAATTTATTTTAAAAAATTAGTTTTCAAAAACATAAAAAAATTCAAAATTAAATGTAACTTTTAAAATTAAATTTAAAAACTTAATTAAAAAAAGTAAAACAAAATAATAACAGTTTAAAAAAATTAGTAGAAAAAATTTCGTTGAAAAAATTAAGCAAAGCAACAACAAAAATAAATTGTAGAAAATTTTAATCGAAAAAGTTCAGCAAAGTAACAACAACAAGTAAAAATTTTTAGAAAAAATTTAATTGAAAAACTTCAACAAAGCAACAACAACAAACACACACAACATGCGGAATATACACTTTCACATCGTGACCAAAGTGCTGCTGCTCAGCTTTATTTTCACCACCACACAGCTATCGTCAACGTAAGTTTATCTGCAAAGCGTGAACGCTTGTTTCTACGTAAAAATTACTCATAAAGTAATAAGCGTTGTCTCCGAATTTGTTTTCCTATTTTTCATGTTACTGTTTTATCGAAATTGTTTACGGTTTATTTTTTGTTTTTTTTTTTTCGAAAATACTTTTGAGTGCATTTAAAAATATTGCAAGCAACTTTTGTTTAGTTTGACAAAACACGCCTAATTACCGATAATGTTACGTCCGTATGCTGCTAACGAGATTCGCAGCGCCTTGAACTAGAATTTGTGACGCGTTGCTATTTTATATTTGCTAAAACGAATGCGTTTGCGCAAAAACAAAAGAAAATATAGAAAAGTAAAAAAAAAAACAAAAAAAAAATATAGAACAGCAAAAATAAATAGAAAATAGAAACAATAAAAATATAGGTGCACAAACAGTAATGTATGTATTTACTCAGCTGACTGTGTGAACTCATGTAACATGTTTTTGTTTTTGTTTAATTTTTTGTACTTTTTCTGTTGTCTGCTAACATGCTGACTGCGTTAGAAACCGGTACTTATATGTACACACATGCTTACATGTAAATTGATAATGAAATCTCTATTGAAAGCTTGTACTAGCGGCAAATTGTCACTCATACGCACTGGCGTGTACCAACAAACATTAGCGAGACGCCGCTACTCGTTAATTGAAGGTCGAGTTAACCTCAAATAAACGCTTGCGACGGCGAAAAAAATTGAAAGTGCGTCAAAAATGCGTTAAGTGAAGTTGTAAAATGCAATTTTTACACACATGTTCCTTATTTATGTTTCTGATTTTTTTTTTGTGCGCGCATAAAACTTGTATTTTTCGTTATTGGAACTTGTATTCGGTCAAATAGCGCGTGGTGGGTGTTGTATTTGCGCGTAATAAATTAATTTATCAAAATGTTAAAGTGCAAGTGTAGTGTGTATGAACCTTTTTGTGCATTAAATTGTATTAGAGACGGGAGTTGAACGATTTATGTGCTAAAGTAATCCTCAAGGCACCGCAAAGGCTGATGGGGCTAAAATAATTGTTGGAAAAAAAGTTTTGCAAAACTTTTGCAGCCAACTTGTTTATTAAAAATTGGTATTGTGTTAAAATTTTGTGCACTATTTATGGTATATTCAATTGAAAATCAATACTGTTTTATAGTTTGAACTCAACAGAATGCGCTCACTGCTTTAACTTTAACTACTATGACAATGATAACTATTTAATAATTCTAAGAGTATATGATAGCAGTTATCTTAAAGTTGATGAGATTTCCACTTAAGCGCATATAATTTACTTAGCATTGCGACCTTAAAATTTTAATGCCTTCAATGTGATTGTTCCAAAGAGTAGCAACATGTGATTTCTAAGCGCATAACTTCTCTAATAATATCAATTAATCATTGATTGATTTTACTTTTAGTAGGAAATCCGCTGATAACAAAGCATTTATGTATATAACTATATACATAAATACCTTATAAAAAATTTTATGCTAATAATAAAAACAATAAAAGTGATCCACTAATTCTATGAAGCCAGTCAGATATATGCAGCCGAAACGGACGGTACTTTACCAGGTCAAATATAATGAAGACAGCTGAATTCTTCAAAACTACTTGCGGTCTTTATTGACACTAGTTCTGGTCGATTACAAGCGTCAAAAACTTTCCTAAACCTCGAATACTATTACTGTAAACTGTTTATATTGTGATGCTATCTAAGAACCAAGACATTTTTCGATGTCGTCTTGTAAGTGGAACTGCTTCTGACTCAGATCACGTATCATCGAACGAAACAAGTAACTAATAACACTGGGGAACAATGTGAAACAAAATTTTTGTTGCTTTCGATTTTACAGCTGTTTTGGAGTTATTTAGGCATGTTAAATTCAAATCCGAAGTCAGTTTTCTTCTATCACGTCAAGTTTTTTTGCTACAGCTTATAGTAATGAGACCACTTCCTGCAGTGTGCTGCATAGATCATAAAACGGGGTACGCTCTTCTATAGACGGAAGTTTAATTTTTTTTATTTGGAATAAGTGAATATCGCTGTAGGAGAATAGCAGCAGGTTCATGCTTGTGACGACAATCGTCTAGACGGTAGTTGGGACATGTATGAACCTGTCGTTGGTGACCTACGGCGTCATTCTCTTCTTCCCATACGAGCAAGTTCAGTTTCAGTTTGAAAAGATAAAGGCTGGTGTATTTAATGGTCCACAGATTCGGCAACTCGTTAAAGATGAACATTCAGTCAGTGATGAGCAGGGAGAGCGTTTCCACCAAGACCTGCAAACCATGGAGGCTCGGTATCAGGGAAGATGGGATAAGCACATGATGGCTGACTATCGTTGGAGCATCAAGCGAGGTTGTCCACAAACTGAACACTCCAGAAAGAGTTATAAGAGAAAATTTTTACCGTAATATTGATGTCCGGGTTTGAGAAAACCATGTTATCCATTCTACAATGACAATTGCGTTTTACAAAAAAATGTGATTTAATAGCATTTGTTCAAATTAAATTACCATTTGTGAACAGTATATTCAGTATAATTTTTCATCTTTACTTTGTTTCGTAAGGATATTTTATATGACTATTGGGAGAAAGAGGGTATTCTGTAGCTTAAAAAGTTGATGTGCTAGACAAAAAACGAGGTTATTTTTGGATTCAGAGGCCAAAAGTGACTCAAAAACAAGTATTAAATCGAAGTCAACAAAAATTGTGTTCCCCAGTGTAATCGGACAGTGCAATATCTGGATGAGGTAGGAATTGCCATGTTAGCGTTTTCAGGTAGGTTTTACCGGGTTTGGAAACGTGAGGCCAAGCGCTGTAATGCAGCAAAATAAGTTTTTTTGCTTTTAATCATTTTTGGCGCATGTAGTCGCTTTGAAATTGCTTGGCGGTTAACTGTCAATACTGAAGCAAGCTCTTCATCCATTTGATATGGATTCTCATCGTCTCCAATTCACCGTCTCCTTCCTTCACGCGGACGGTCATTAATATCGAAATCGCCATCTTTGAAGCGAGCAACGAAACCAATAACGCATTTTATTAGACTTGGGCAGCATCTCCGTAAACTTTTTGGAGTTTCCGATACGCTTCAGTCACCGATTTCTTTGACTAAAAACAGGAAATCCACACTCTCCGCAAATCATGAATATTTAGCAAAAAATCGGAGCAATGAACGAAGACACTAATGTGGAAACGCAGTTTCTTTTTCAAAGGTCTGAGTTAAATTTATCACGTTTTGGGTATATAAAAATCGATCACCGCTAACTGCTGGAGCCATCTATTGAAAAACAGCAGGAACTTAGTTGTCCAACTAATAGTTTGTAAGAATTGCTTGTGGTCAGTACTTAAGGCTTGAAATTGGTTGCTGAGGATAGAACAAACTATAGAAACGTTAAAAATTCCAACAAAATATAGAAATCTACATATTTAATGACTTTAATGAGATATTTGATTCGAAGATTTGAGAACATCGCGCCTTGTTCTGGCGTTAGAAAATACAAGCCCAAGCCGTCCAAGTATGGATAGTAATGAATCCTAATACGTATTGTTTTTCGGTTCAATCTGGCAGATTTGAATATTTTTTTGTCCTTTTGTTGGCACTATAGCAATGACAGGACATCAATATTCAAAAATTGTCAAGTGGAAATTTGTCAAAACGGACATTGACTACAATAATATATAATATGTTGCCTATCCACCTTGTGGTCTCCAGATTTCGCAATACAAATCATATTTCCAACAGCAGATCACCTCAAGAGTACATTTCTGGGTGCTCAAAGTTAACTAAGAGGTGCCAGGTGGGTCTATCTCTCAATAAACAGAAAATCTTTTATCATAAAGTAGTCTAAAGAATTTTATAAAGTTAATTTTATTCTAATTAGATCAATAGACAGATCTGACACAAAAATGTTATTCGAAATATGCAGAGTCACAGTGATGCAATTCAATGGATTAGAATGCTAATTGTAGACTCATACAGTTTAAACCCTTGTGGTTTTCATTGCAAGAAGCGACTAATTGGAGTTAACTCAGGACCACCGAAACTCTTATATATCGAAAGAATTAAGAAAATAAATAGAAACCCCAAACAATCTTTAACATAATTACTGTTGTTATTTAATAATTTTTTGTTGCGATGGGTATAAATATGCACTAATGTTAAGAAGCTTAAGGCAATTACTAAGAATTGATGAGGATATTAAGCGCTATTAGTGCAGGGATTTCAGATATGATATGATAATTTTACATCACACATATTTGTTAATGTAATTTGTGAGAGTATAGGCGGGTGTGAGAGTAAAGCGGTAGTGAAGCAGTGACAGCAATTGGCTAGTGTACTTACGTTGGAAGTAAAATTACATTCTCTTTGATTGTTAATCCCTAAAATAGACATGTAGGCGGTAAAATAAATAGTTAGGTTAAGTCATAGGGTTTATTCACAACCGGTGGATCTTTTTTAATTAAAAATTTGATAATTTGAAGAAAAAATAACTTTTATGTGATGTAAAAATGAAAAATGTAAAAAAAGTTAAGTGAATTCTGTTTTTTTTTTGGTGAAATCATTAACAATACTAAATTATTGATATACAAGAAGGAAACGTTAACTTCGGCTACAAAAAAGCCGAATAATGCTCTTCACAGATGCATCTCCTAAAGCATAGAAGTGTACATCTTTCTCTCGATTTTGAGTTCAGTTCGTAAAACAGCAATATGCTACATTATATATATGTCCGATATCAGTGTTCCAACAAAGAAGCGGCTCCTTCTAAAGGGCGATCCATTTCGAGGTCCTCAACGTTTTTAAGAGGGTATTCTCATGTAATCACTTTGAAAAATCAATTTTTTATTATATTTTGACAGTAAAACCTGTTGAAAACATGAGGTGAATTCAGACCGAAATTCATAGTATTTGATAAGTTCTCATAGCTCATAGTTGCCGACATTTCGTAAGTGACTGTCTACCAGGCGCCATGACTTTAAACGCATTTTTCTCGAATCATCATTTTCTGAAACTGTCATGGTCCTAAATAAAAGTATTCAACCGATTGCTTTAAAATTTACATATGTTCTTCTACTCATTTATAGTTATCGTCCCTACCAGAATTGTTTATTTTCGAAAATATTTTAATTTTTTTTAACGATTTTTAAAAAATTAAAATGATTGAATTTTGTTGTCGCATAAAAAAGTTTCCTAAAAAATGGTAAAATGTATGCGTTCACATGAGAGTACCCCCTTAAAGAAAAAATACAGAGACTTAAAATTTAATGGGGAATGTTTATTATTATTTGAAAGGAAATTCTTTGGTTTTTATTTTTTCAAGACTATTCCTTTCAAATGTTGGCCCTGGGTACGTCTCGGATGCCCATCCGTTGAGTTCAACTCTCGGTGACTCGTTCAAGCATTTATACTGATAACTGGCTAATGACATGCGTGATGTTTTGCCCCTAAGCCTGAACCGTTGACGGATTGTCTGCATAGACTTTAGACGTTACATATCGCCACAAGAAAAAGTCTAGCGGTGTGACATCACACGATCTTGGTGGCCAATCGACCTGCCCAAAACATGAAATTATTTGCTCATTCCATAAGTCAGTCCTAGTTGCTGCAAACGACGTCATATAGACTCTCCACGGTCTTCGTGTACACTCTCAGCTACGGCTGCTATATGTTCTTCACTGCATGCTGGACGTGGTCTATTCGGTCGAATATTATACAATAACCGTCTCAGGATGGGTGATGATGTTGCGAATAGTGCGCTCAGTAGGCCGATTATGTTGACCATAAGTTGAGTGAAGCGCGCGAAACACATTCTTACAGAACATGAATTTTCGTAATAAAGTTGAACGATTTGTAAACGTTGTTCAGGTGTAAGACTTCCTATCATAAACAAGTACCTCTACTTGGATCACTTGTATATAAAATAAAAGTATATAATCTCATTAATCGAAGTGTGAGCCCCTTAAAATATACTAAATTTATGTTGTTGTTGTTGGAGCGGCAGAATTCTGCCGTGTTGACATTCCTTGGCCGGATAGAAATCCGGGTCCGCACCGGTTACGTGTTGTGTACAATTTTGTTATTTTTTTTCTTTCCAAACAAGCACAATAACCACATCTTAGTCAAAGTTAAAGTGAAACTATTCGGAGCATTTTCGAAATCTGCCTTTTGCTCATAATAGAGAGCTATTAAAATATTCAGAGCACACTTCTATGTGCTTAAGCGTACATTTATTGGGTTCGCTTGCAAAGTTTTGCAAATATGCAACGGTAAACAACATGTTCTACCCAGAAAATGTTTTCATATGCAAATTGCATGGTGTGTTAATAAGAAGTGTCAATTTCGCTGATATAAAAGAGATCAACCGTGACGAACTTACCGTTGTTTGAGTTCAGTTGACAAATGTCGTGCTGTGCAAATATTTATTGAAATGTGCAAATAAAAAATACGCGCCAATAAGCAAATAAACATACGTACAAACATACAGATATACCCACATATGTGCACTTGTATGTATACCCTATATTCATAATTACTTGAATTTGCATTTTATTGAAGAAATGGGTAGTACATATGTATGTATGTAGACTTCAGATGAGTTTAAAAATATCATAAAGAGGTAAAATACTAGAAGAAAGTATGTCTACAGCTGAGGAAGACCAAACTAACAAACACGTTTTGGAAAACATAAACAACAACAAAGAAATATTTAATTCATGAATTTTCTCGAAATGCGTTATGGGTCCATTATGATAGTGAAGTTAATTCCATTTGCGTGATTTTCTATAAAATTAACGAAAAACAAGTAAGGAAGAGCTAAGTTCGGATACAGCCGAACATTTCATACTCCTGAAACTTGAATGGAATCGAAGCCAGGGAAGTAGCTTCAGGTGTAAAACGTCAACCAAAGGATCGGAATGCAAGCAATTTTATATATACACATAATCTATATAACTCATACACTGACCGACATATTCTTCATAAGGTTTGTTAGAAAAACGAACATCATTATATGCAGTATATGGGGTTTGGAGCAGTATCAACCCGATTTTATCTATTAACTATTAGCATGCCACATACCAAAATATTCTCTGGGTTTTATTAAGGTACCTCACATACAATAACCAATCATATGGAGTGAAGTCAGCCGGATGTTCGAAAATCATGATTTAGTTAAATGGAGTCTAGTATGAGTTTTCACCCGATTTTATTCATTCTAAGCACAAATATGCACCGTTATAACACGCTATCTTAATTTTATTAAGATAACCCACATATTGGTCGATATATGCGGTATAAAGTCACACGGCTGTTCGAAAATCTGTAAATTAGGTATGAGCCCCCACATTTGTGGGAAGTACTGACCCCAAACAAATCCATTTGTAGTATACAGACATACTACCACTCAGGAAAGGATTCTAAATTTCAATTATAAATCTTATACATTGACCAATATTTTCGGTAAAAAGTCAACTATTGCCGCTGTTGTCAAAATATTCAGTCGGGGCTTGAACAGTTTTTGTTGGATTTGGGCAATTTTTGGCCATAAGATGGCTCTAAAGACATTATTCTTACATATTTGCATCCCGTTATATTAATTGCTTTTTGATTTTTACACTCGAAAGGAAAGAATCGGTTGGAATTTAAAATTGTGTTATATGGGAAGTAAGCGTGGCTGTAAGCCGATTTCGCTCATTTTCATACCATAACATAAAAGTGTCAGAGGAATGCCACATGCCAACTTTGGTTGAAATCGGTCGAGTGGATTTCGAGATATGTAATTTCATCTAAAAGTGGACAGTGCCACACCCATCATTAAAATTTTACCCCGGCTCCGATGATGCACTGCTATACCGTATCGGGGGTAAAACTTAATGTCTCTGGCGCATTTATTTATCGATGTGTCGCGTTTTAAAGAGTTCCGTTATATAAGGAGTGAGCGGGGTTATCATCCCATTTCATCCATTTTTACACTGTCGGTAAGAGTTCTTATAATATTTGCGCTAGGTGAATTTGGTTGTTGTAGCTTAAGTGGTTTAAGAGATATAGACATTAAACTAGTTAGAGGGACACGCCCACTTTTTCAAATTTTTTTTACCCGGAGGTGCCCCTTGCTACCGCGATCCCCTGTGCCAAATTAGAGTTCTATATCTTTATTTAGTGCTTAGTTATGGCATTTTATAGGTTCTCGGTTGATGGGGATTTGTGGGCGTGGCAGTGATCCGTCTACGCCCATCTAGGAACTTGATTTTTTTTTGTACTAAGGAGCCTGTATACCAAGTTTCATCAAAATATCTCAATAAGAGATATACTCAAGTTACAGCATGCACGGACGGACGGACAGACAGACAGATTTCAACTGTTCTCGTCATCCTGATAATTTATATATAGTATATATAACCCGATATCTATTTCGTTTAGTTTCTGGTGATACGTACAACCGTCAGCTGATTCTAGTTATGACTATTATACTCTGCAGCAACATGTTGCAAGAGTGTAAAAACAACAACAACAACAAAAATATAATGCTTATAAAAAATTATTTGTGCAACTTTTAAGGCATAATCCCTCTTGTTTTTTCAACCGCTGGAAAATTAAATAATATTTTGCTAACCTTCGCTGCCTGAAAGGACAATTTAAATTATTTTTAGTTTTACACTCACAGTTATTTAAAGAAAAATAAAAACAGTAAATAAATAAAAAAAATTATTTTTAATTATTTCGGCTATAGCCCTATATTCTGCTGCCGCGTGTTATAAAAGCGAAATATTTTGTCAGCTAAGCACTTATCGCTGCTCATTGTTTGCTCAATATGCAACACAACGTTTTGTATAAATATTTTCCATTAATTTGTGCATAAGCATCCCGCAATTATTTACTATTGGATTTTCGAAGCTCATTACTGTCATTGTGTTTTCTTTGAAAAATAACAAAAATTCAGTTTTTTAAAGCGTTTTTAAATGCTTTCGTAATCAACTGTGCACACACATACACATACACTTGCATACTTACATATATTCTATGGCGGTTTGTTTACTCATTGGCGGCACTTTTATTAGAATAGGCACACATACACATACATACATATACATATGTATATGAACATGTATGTTATATAAGAAGGTGCTTAATTACAAAATAGTGCAAACTTTGAAGAAAATTAATTTTCTATACGGAAATAAGAATGAGAACAGCTGTTGTTGTGTTGCTTGCCAAAGGATTGCCGGTGCAAAGGCAGAAGTAGCTAACTTGTGGCATTCTCGTGTTTACACACTGAACAGTGTATCTGAGTTTGCCACAAAGTTCGTAATGCCCAGTAAAAAAACAACGTTGGATGCCCTATAGAGTATATATATACATTAGGGTGATTCAAAAAAAAAAATTTTTTTTTCAATTGGTACTCGCAAAAATAGGTTCCTAGACACCTCTAAGAAAGCCTCTCCAAATATGAGTTTTTAATTGTAACGGGAAGGTCCTCCGCCTAACGGTTTTCTATTTTTTCTTATTATCAGATAGAAAAATTTATATCTCGCTTCCAACTACTTGAAAAAATATCTTGTTAATTAGATTTAGTAGGAAATTGAATGCTCTAAAATATGGTCTCTTATGATTTTTTCGTAAACCCAACCGTTTAAAAGATATTAACGGTTGAAATTTGACTATTTTTGGAAAAATTTTTTATTTCTTATTAATTTTATAACTCAATGAAAAAAAATTATTATGAATGATGAAACTTATAGGCTTTCTTAAGAGGTGTCTAGGAACCTATTTTTCAGAGTACCAAATGAAAAAAAAAATTTTTTTTTTGATCCACCTTAATATGCATTGATGTTTGACGATGAATATCTCGTAAACGCTTAACTTAATCGAAATATCATAGTAGACCATTTTTATAGAGCAGTAAATTTCCTACAAAACTATGTTCTTTTCTCTAACGTGTGATCCAAGTAGAAAGAAGTATTTTTCCAATGGTTTTTTTTTGCCAGATCACGCGGAAGTCGTGTTAAGTTGTCATGTTAGGTTAGGTCAGTATTACTTGGCATTTCATCGTGGAAAGACTTACACCTGAACGTCGTTAACAAATCGTTCAAATTTATTACGAAAATTCACGTTCTGTAAAGAATGTATTTCGCGCGCTTCACTCAACTTATGGTCAACATAATCGGCCTACTGAGCGTACTATTCGCAACACTATCACCCATCTTGAGACCCAGCATTCATTATCGGATAATAGTCGATCAAATATACCACATACAGCTCGCAGTTATGAAAATATCGCAGCCGTAGCTGAGAGGGTATACGAAGACCGTGTAGAGTCGATTCGGCGCCGTTCGCCGTAAGTCGGACTACCGAAAGACTACCGATTGAAAGACTTTGCGCATTTTATGTCGAGATCTTAAATTGAATTGTTGAACAGCTTCGACGTCATATTCATAAACTCACATCTCGAATCCAGTAATGATGTGTTATATGAATCTAGGGTCCTCAACTACATTCTTAAGCTTTTATTTTGACGTCCAATTGGACTCGTTTTTGCAAAAGCTTCAGGTATTTTGGTATGAGTCTAGCAATGACTCGTTTCATATCCAAAATATTAGCGAAAATGTGCCGAGTCGATCCGTTAACGCTATATAAAAGAGCAAAATACTTTGTTAGTTAAGTTGTTAGCCTTCATTATCCCTTCTCTGAATCGTCAAGATCCCCTTATAATAAATTAATAAAAATATCTTTCCTTCTTGCCCTTCTCCAGAGCGTCGCAAGCTGCCGAAGTGGAGGAAGACTGCCCGCCCATCTCGAACGCTACAAACTTACAACAAACACAACTAATCCAGCGGTTAACGCATGTATGCCGTTATGATCGCCTAGAACGGCCAATCGGTGAGTTTTCAAAGAAAAGTATTCGTAAAAACTGCCAAATAAATAAATACTCGTACTTAATTGTAGAATATGGCATGAATGGTGAACGTTTGCCCGTTACCGTTAAGGCGCGCATCTACGTGTACTTTTTGCAAAATCTAAATTCCGACTTGTTGCAATTCAAAATGCACGCGTTGCTGCAGCTAAGCTTCAACGACAGTCGTCTGGCTTACAAAGAGTTGAAGCGACACGACAACATCATCGGACAGAAACATTTGAGCGAACGCCTGTGGCTGCCGCACATCTTCTTCGCCAACGAACGTGACTCCAGCATTTTGGGTACGGATGAGAAGGATGTTTTGACCTCGATATCGCCGGAAGGACGGGTCGTCATTTCGCAGCGCTTGCAGGCAACGCTCTATTGTTACATGAACTTCAAGAAGTTTCCGTTCGATGAGCAATTCTGTTCAACCGTGTTGGAGAGTTGTAAGTTGAAGAGAGAAAGAGAGCGAGTAGCTTCTTGTGAGTGTAAATGTGAATGAAATATATGTATTTTTGCAGGGATGTACAACAAGACGGAAATGGTGCTCAAATGGGAGCCTTACTCGCCGATTTCGTTCGATCCGGAAATGCACCTAACCGAATATAATATGCAAGGCTTTTGGTATAATGAAACGATTGTCAACTCGGATGGTATTAATTTGCGACATGGATCTTTCGGTGAGTGGAGTCTTGTTGGGTCTTTAAAGCTTCAGTTAAATTCGGGTTATTGGGTCTTTGAAATCACACCGATTTTTAATAAGATTGTTAGGGGCTTATGATATTCATTATGTAATCACAATGTAATCATATGTAATTTTATTATTATTCTCTATTATTTTTGCAGTTGGCAATTATAGTTCTCTCAGTTTTACGGTACATCTTAGCCGTGAAACCGGTTTCTATTTGCTGGACTATTTCTTGCCCTCAATGATGATCGTTGCAATTTCGTGGGTTTCATTTTGGTTGCAGGCCGATCAATCTCCTCCTCGTATAATGTTAGGTAAGTGAAACAAAATATTAATATAAATTTTGTACGTAAATTAATTTAAAAAAAAGTTGCCTACCTTTAGGCGCCAATGAGAAGAAAGTTGAACTATGAATATAAAGGTTCAGACCCTGTAAAATTCTCTTCATATATCATATTGCCCAGATACATTTTACCCGGACATTTATTTTCGCAAATGTTGCCTACATTTAGGAATCTAGGAAATGGAGATTAGTCCAAGAACCTAAAGCCGGTTTTAACTTTTATTAATTATTGAAATTTAGTTACAAGACAGCAGCAAAATTAATATTTTGACAGAAAATCTAGTAAAAAATTGTTGCCTACCTTTAGGCGTCATAGAAAATAAATTTGATCTTTGAATATAAAGATTCACAGCTCTCCAAATATTATTACCTATAAAATCAATATTTTCACCAAAAACTAGTTTCTGAAAATATTGCCTACATTTAGGAGCCATGGGAAAGAATGTTAGACTGTGATACTTAAGGTTCAGACCAAATACTTTTAACTTAAAATTTTCACTTTCTATTCTTCTCTTGCAGGTACCAGCACTATGTTATCATTCATAACGTTGTCCTCATCCCAAACGAAAACCTTACCCAAAGTTAGTTACATAAAAGTGTCTGAAATTTGGTTTCTCGGCTGCACATTCTTCATCTTCGGCAGTTTGGTGGAATTTGCCTTTGTCAATACGATTTGGCGACGCAAAGAGAATGTTGAATTGAAGAAAGTGAACAGTAAATACATAGTGAAGGCCTCACTAACACCGCGTCCAACCAGACGCGATATAAATAAGAATAATCTGTCGCGCACGCGCTCCTGCTCCAGTCTCGATAATATAACATCCAGCACGGAAAGCGTATTGAAGGGTAATTCCAATCCGGGTTACAACAATTACCTAACTGTACATGTAAGTTAATGCGCCCAAGTAGTTGCGATTGAAAAGTAACTGTAAAATTACATATTTTCAGAATCTACCGATTATCACCACCGAGTGCGCAGACACTGCGTCCGTGACGAGTGAGCGCAATAGCAACGGTACGGATCATGTCATTAATATCGATAAAACTGGAACGTACGGCATGAACGATAAGGAGAAGGAGGCAAATCCTGATCATACAACATTTACAACAATGACACCACAAGAGATCGCCATGTGGATCGATCGGCGTTCACGTTTCCTATTTCCGGTTATGTTTTTGGCCTTCAATGCGCTCTACTGGACATTTGTCTACTGCTTTTGACACAATCCAAACGAGCATGCATACGCACACATACACGCATATTTTTATAAGAACATTGTAGTATTATTTAGCAAATAACATATATAAATACCAAATAATATTTTTAAGCTAGCGTTTTATATAAGCAAATACAAGTATTTATATATTATGTATGTGTACATACATACATACATATAATATGTACATATGTAACTAACTCTGTAGATAAACCGATAATATACTTTATATATGTAAACGTCCATAAGGTCTCATCCAACGTTCGCCAATGCAACATTTAGCTATGCCTTTGCCTGCAAAACTAGTCACTAAGTCAGCTAAAACACACACACATATTCACACTTAAATACATATGTGCATAGTTGCATATGTATGTATATATTTATAAGTTTCATTCATTTGTACTTAATTGCATGAAGGCATTCAACAAAATCTTCCACTTTATATTTATATGTGTATACAAATGTATGTAAATACATAAATACAAACATATGTACATAAATGCATATGTATCTAGAGCGTTATTGTGCCAAAAGGCCAAACACGAAGATTCTACAATTTTTACACATGTCATTTTTATCTGAAAAATAAATGTTTTCTAAGAATATTTGTTGTTGTTCTTGTTGTAATATTAGTACGTGCATTCCGATGGGTATTTCATTCATTTATATCACAAAGGTTTGACTATTTCTTCACCTGCCTTATCAACTCAGTTTACATCAAACTTTGATGAGTCAAAGAATTGCTCATGAAGTTGTTGGCAAAATAGTGGCATCATTATTAAATTTCATAGAAAATTAGTTTAGAATTAGTTAAATGTATTTTTTAATTGGTACACAGTACGTGATAAAATTTGTTTTCGAAAATCTATCGACTCGCTGCTGGTACTTTACCCACATACACACATATATGCATATATAATTATACGGAAATATTATTACCCACTTCTCTGAACACCGATTCTTTAAAACGGTCAACAAACATTACAAAAATTTAATTAACTGATAAGAAGGAAATCTCATTTTTTAGCATATTTTTAATTAAATTAATAAAGATCATTTGTATTTGATGACAACGTGCTTTTTCAAATAGTTTTAAAAATATAGATAATTTTTCTATTCCAAAAAATGTACGCCGAACGACCATAAACATATGTATGCTGTTATTTTTGGTTAAATGTTTGCTGATTGTTTTGTTGTTATTGTAACAGTCTGAAACGTTCCACAAAGAATATTTATTGTAGCCAGCCCTTAGTTACATAAAATTTCATTTTAAATCAGAATTTTAATAATGAATTTGATTTTGAGTTTACATAGCTTATATAATTGCAAGGTATCCGTTTTTTTATTTTTTCAAATCACATTCACAATTTATCGTTGGCTTTAGAGAGTGAATTCCTAATACATGCATTTTTATATACATATGTACATATGTACATATCTATGCATGTCGGTACGCACATATACGGCACACAAATACATATACTCCTCGGAAACTACTAGCTAGCTTCTCAAAACTTATATCCGGAGCAGCTGTTGCTTATTTTTTAACATTATAGCCAATTGAATCAAAGAAATATTTCTTATACTGAGTAAATGACTTTATAACTGCTACATTTATAACTGTATAATACCGTTGCACTATGGAATGCACATTCCTAACCCTAAATTTTGACTAGACACTTTCAGTAAAAAATAATTTATAAACAAAGAAATTTGTGATATGTATGTAAATAATACCGACAAATGCACACATACTCTTAAATAAATATATGAAATCATTCAAAAATACTCACTAACAACTTTTAATTCCAGTAAGCGCACAACAATTCAAAATCACTTTTATTAAATAACAAAAAGTTCACTTGTGGATTTTCGTAAGCACTTTTCACAATATAACAATTCTACACATATGTATATAACCCGAAGTAAACTACAACACCTTTAATTTAAACTTAATATTTATATATTTTATTTGTTAAACGAATTGGAAACTGTGAAATAAAAATCATATATAATTTATTTGTTGCTTTGAAACAGTGTTGCTAAAATTTGCAAACTTTTTTGACATGTACTACAAAAAAGCGACGAAAAATTTGTAATATTTTAGATGTGCTTTAACTATTTATTTCAATAAACAAAAACACACTCAAAATTATGATTAATAAATTTATTTTAACATTTTAGCGGTTTTAATTTTTTACAAACATACATATATATAAAATTTACAACCGCATAGGGGCAAAATTCCACAAAAATTGGCAACACTGAAAATCCCACTTGTAAAGTGTTTCGTTCCTCGTGTGTGTTTTTGTTCATCGTGTTGCAGCAGATTGTCGAGCCATTTGAAGGCACATAATTTTTTGTGTTTTTCTTTGATCGAGGTAATAAAACATTTGGTGTGCGAATTTTCCAAAAATAATGTGCAATTACAATATAGAGCATAATGCTATAAATATGCAAATTTTGGCTAAAATCAACGCAAACGCTCATAAGTGCCCGGTGCTGACAGGAACTTTGGTAGCAAACCAATTATATTACATAACCCAAATCGGACAGCGAATAGAAAAAAATCTTTTGCAAAATGTTCATAATTACAATTTGCATATTTATACAAATAATTGTGCATCTCTTAGCTTGCTGACATAATGCAATTGCAATAAATTCATCAAATAGTTACTTTGTAATTCCAGTGTAGAAGTACATAGCAGCCAAACAAAATGCGTATCACCTCGTCCCTGCTTGGAGCCCATTTCGGCAACTTGGCCAAGGTGCACGGTATTGTCACCTATAAGCTGTCGCCATTTGAACAGCGTGCGTTTGCTGGAGCGATTAGCAAAGGTGTGCCCAACATTTTCAACCGCATCCGCTCTAATATCTTCATTGTGGCACCACGTAAGTTATGAGAGCCTATCACCTGTTGGTATGGAAGTTTCTTTAAAATTATTGTTTAAATTCTTTTTTTCAGCCTTCATTGTTGGATATCTTATCTACGATCTGACGGAACGTGAGCACCACCACTTGTCTCGTAAGAATCCAAAGGATTTCGAGGATGAAGAATAGAAATGTATTTTTAAAATTAAATAGATTTTCGACCACACAAAACTAGAAAAAAATAAATAGTTTAATTGTGAAAAGTACGCATCTTTTGGTGTCATTCGCTCCAAATTAGAATGTTACGTTTGTGAGACATCACAATTATTTTGTTAACTCGTTGGCGATTGTGGCTGGAGATGGGGCTAACTTGGGGAGATAGAGCGTTGGTCTTAGATTGTTTAAAAACTCTGGAATTTTATTTTAAAATGTTGGTGTCAATAAGTATAACTAAAAATATAAAACACTTGTTTTAGGAAGGAGTTGTTTTTTACATATGAAGTCGCACTTGAGTACATCTTTACTTCCTTATCACTAGGAAGCAAAGGAAATTACCAAAAATTTGTTAGAAGGTGTAAGAATCACATTTTGTTGTTTTTTATTATATCATTGGAAAAAAACTTTGTTCTTGGTTGGATATAATTCATTAATTTTTTTTATTAAAAAATTTTTCTCCTATTTCACATTTAAGACACATGGTTCACCCTACAAATAACGTAACGCACCCTCTCGTTACGTTTGAAGTGTCGTGAGTCAGTCAGCTGATGTAACTGTCAATTTACATTTTACAGCTGGATTTGTGTCGTTTAATAAATTTCTTTGTTTTTCTAGCATATTAATTTTTTAAAGAATTTTTGGCGGAATTCCTTTTTCATGTATAAACTACTTATAGTCAACAAAGTGCATCCGAAATCTTAAAGCAACTTTTGGCGTATTATAAAAGAAACTTTAAGGCAATTTCTGAACGTGAACGGATGCAGATAGACAACAGTATAAGATGGATGATTGCTGCAGTAATGAAATGCGCAGTCAAACCTTCCATAATGTGTTAAAATCAGTATTAGATTCGAAGGTTGTCAACATCCAAGTCTTTACCGTGGCCGTTGGTATCCTATTTATTGTAATTCTACTAAAGAATCGTTTTCGCAGTTTCTGTGGCACTTAACTAAACAATAGCGCAATAAGGACTGGAGTTCTGTGGTGATGTTTAAAACTGGACATGTAGTAACTTAATAAATTAAGATTCAATATAAAAATCTAAATTAAAAAGTTCTTTTAATTTTCATTGCAGTTGGAATGTAGGTGTATAGATTAATTTGTTCATAAATAAATATATAAACGGAGTTCTTGCAATTGAGGCAAACCGTGTATGTATGAGTTAAAAGTAGAAATCTTAATAAGAATACGAACTATTTTATAGATAGTAAACGTTCTAATATATGTAAATATTATTATTTAAACAGGAAAAAAATTACTTCGGTTGTACCGAACTAGAATACAGAACTTTGGTTTTGATTTTGATCGGTTATTTTGTTTCGCAGCTACATACATACATATATGCTCTAGTGGTCCGATCTGAAAAATTTATGTAGTGGTATGATACCAGATATCGATAGGGCGGAGAAAAGGTCGTATGCAAAATTTCAGATCGCTAGATCAAATTCTGAAGGACTAGTTCGCGTATATACAGATAGACGGACAGACAGCCAGATGGACATTGGCTAAACAACTCAGCTAGTCATGCTGATTATTATTAATTACATTTTCGACGTTTTCTTCTGGGTTTACAATCTTCACGGCAAACTTAATATACCCTGTCCAGGGTATAAAAAGTAGGAAATAGCCTTAAGTACAATAGTATTTGCACAGATATATAGAAAATCTATAGATGTGCCATTTATAAGTAATTAATATAGACAACATACCTTGCATAAAGATGATATATGTATGTATATCCGATCTGCGCTGTTTGTAGTTGCTTTGAAGAACTTCTGATGCTAAAGACATTCATGTAATGGCGCTTCTTATTGGAAATTCTATTACTTCATTTGGCACAAAATTTTTAAACTCTGTAAAACACAAATTAAATGTATCCAAGATTTCTTAGTTTAGGCACACACTTATCATCACGAATAAACTGCTTTATAATTTAATAAGTCAACATATTATATTTGAAAACTTTTAACTGCGCGAGGAACTAGACGCCAAATTTAGCGCAAAAAGACACCATATTTATTTTCCAATACCAACATATGCAAATTCACATACAGACGTTACTTAATACAGGGAGGTCTTAATTACAATTATTTTCAAATTCCACTTACACCTTGCAGGCTAAGTAGGCCTTGTTTTTTATGTCATATTCAAATTTGCAACACTTATCTCAGTTGGTGTTGGTTTTTTCAAGTGGAAAGTTTTGTAAGGTAAAATTTGTGTGGTAGAAAAATATATAGTAAATTCAATTAGTATTTAATATAAAGTGCAATATTTCTATATATCAAATGTATACCGGAAGTAGTAAAAAGATTTATAAGGCTTGTGGGAGTGTGGTTTGTTATCATTTATTGAATGAAATTCGTCTGCCTGCACGGAAATGTGTGGAATATCCGCCATTTTGCTATTTCATACAGAGAAAAGGTCCAAAATATGTGCAGGCTGTGTAAAAGCAATTGGAAAGGCGAAATGCGGCATTGGGACTGTTAAAGTTTATTTTACTCGTTTATTGCAGGTACCAACTCTAAATTAAAATCTATATTTACAAAGAACTATCTCCTATATTTTTTTAGGTGTTTAAGCGAAGGTATTTTCTACTTGCTTTTATTCTTAAAATTGGATATTTCTTTGCATTTATATTTGCAAAATATACAAAGTCAATAAAGTGTTTGCATATCCGGTTCCATCTGAATTATGAAACGGATATGGTAATATGTTGATATGGCTTAATGTGAAAGGTGAAAATACTAAAATACCAATATGACTAAGAGTAGGTACTGATACGGCAGCTTGGACTGAGTAAAGAAAAGGCATCTGGATTTTTAGCCAGCCAAGGAGTAGCAAACTCTACAGCATTTCAATATGTCGGCACCTGCAATAACAACAACGATATGACATGGGCTTTAACGGAAATTACTATAATTTGTGAAGTAGCAGGTAGGCAAATACTACAATGAATCAAAAATGTAAATTGGTAGATAGATTTGACCTAATTTTTTTGACCCAGTTTTCCTTGTGTCACTTATTCGCATAATTGTTAATAGATATGTATGTACAAATTAAAGCAAGAAGGGCTTACGTAAATTAAAATATGTAAAATAAGATACGGTTGGACATATGAAATGGTGGTGGTAAAGATGTGTATACATATGTATAAAAACTTTGTTGTTCATTCCTGATGTGTCCAGTGATTATTTAATGCATGCAAACAGTGAAAAAGAGACGAGGTGAAAGATCGGAGACAATTTCTAGGAGTTCTCCAACAACTTCTCTCCAATCATTCCCGGGTCTCGATTTTCTCTCTACGTCCTGCATACTATGTATGTGTATAGAGTGCACATATGTGTGAAAATATGAATAAAAAACTGCAGCAGGGGCCTTTGCTTGATATTTGAATATGCAAGACACATGTTTGTACATACACACATACATATGTATGTATATGTAGTGTTGTAATCAATTCAATTGACCCTTCCTTTTAGTCTTTCCTAACACCACAAATCATTTTACATAGCGGAAAAGCTTGGGCGCACAATTAGTCCATAAAAGTTTGTCTACATGCACATATACATATGCATGTATGTGTACGCATGCTTGAGTCTGCTTGCGCATTGATTATGACGATCCAATCAATCGCCCTATCCATTGCGTACCAATGGACAAAATTAGATAAATACACGCGTCGCATTTCCTGGTGCGAATGCGTAAATGGCTTCCTAGTCTGCTGATGGTCTTACTTGCACGCATATACTTATATGTGTATATTATATATCAATTGGTCAACGCGTTGATTAGAATGCCAACGGCAATTGCTGCCATGTAAGAGCGCCAGTGTTGTTACGGCAAACTGTTTTTTTTCGGTTATTCTAAGAAATTCATGGCAATGCAATGCAATGCACTTAGAACGTGACTTAAACGCATTCAAGTTCTTAAGCAATAAGCATACAATCAAATCAATATGCAATAGAGCGTATTGGGTCGCCAGCGTTTTATTAATTTTATTATTGCCTGCATATTTTGCTTCTATTACTTATCCATAAGGCTAGAAATTTTTGATAGTGACCGCTTGCGGATACGTGCGCCATTTGAACTAAATAAAGTTTGTAGGAAATTTATATTTTCACAGTATTTAATGGCGGAATTTTTGAAATATTAGACTTTTATGAATAAAATGGCACCATAAATTCTAACAATAGATGTATGTGTGTAAATAAATATTTATTATTTTTATTTTTATGACTTTGCGTGTGGTAGCAGGGACATTGACTTGCTGCTTGTAAAATTTCTAGAAAGAGGAAATATTTTTTTTTAATATAAATTCTGTATCTATATCGGAGTCGATAATTTTTGAAAAATTTCTATTAAAAAAGTAATGTAAATTAACAAAGATGAAAAAGAAAAATAATTTACAGACGGTCATGCGGTTAGGAAGAGGGAGAATAGGGTTGTGGATGAAATTTTAAAAGTTAAAAACGATTTATCTTAATTTCCCGAGAAAATATCAGTTTTTAATCGTTTAGTGGAGTATTCTTTGCATTTTCTTAAAAAACTTACCATAGTAATGTACATGTAATATGCACGACAGTAGGATCTATGTACGTAGCTGGAACGGACCCGTTTTTTTTGTCCGGTCAAGGACATCAACAACCACAATAGAAATTCCAATGAAGAAAGAGCTCACCGACTTTTTAAGAAAACGGATATTTTGATGTGATAATTCGATTAAAAATTAAGTTACTTTCTTTCCATATTTAGAAGAAATTAAAAATTTTATCAAAAAGTACATTTCGGATATAAAAAGGTTAATTAATGCAAATTTCCTGAAAAAGAAAAAAAATTTATACGATATAAAAATAAAAAACCAAAAACCGTGGTTATGTTAGAGAAGTGTTAACACAAAGGTTGCAGATCTTTTTAAAAGCTATAACTTTGCCAATTAGCTTGTTTCCATAGGACTGGTAGTTTTGTAGGACATCGAGATAAATTTGGTGCCAATTCGAGATACCAAGTACAGTCAGGTCCTTCTCCACTTGATCTCTCCAACGGAGTGGAGGTCTTTCTCTTCCTCTGCTTCCCCCAGCGGGTACTGCGTCGAATACTTTCAGAACTGGAGAGTTTTCATCCATTCGGATAGCATTACGTTGCCAGCATAGCCGCTGGCTCTTAATTCGCTGAACTATGTCAATGTCGTCGAACATTTCGTACAGCTCATCGTTCCATCGACTGTGGTATTCGCCGTGGCCAATGCGCAAAGGACCATAAATCTTTCGCGGTGCCTTTCTCTTCATCAGTGGTTGTCATTATCCATGCCTTTGCCTCATAAAGCAGGGCGGGGATGATGAGTACTTGTAGAATGGGTCTTTGTTCGTCGAGAGAGGACTATACTCAATTGTCTACTCAGTCCGAAGTAGGACCTGTTGGTAAGAGTTATTCTCCTTTGAATTTTGTAGCTTACATTGTTGTTGGTGTTAATGCTGGCTCTAAGATAGACGAAATTATCTACGACTTCAAAGGGTCTAAAGCCAAACTGATAAGGTCCACTCAGTTTCTTGACGGTAAGCCTTAGTTTTTCGCACAGTACGCTCGATAGGACCTAAAACGCGATGTTGAAGAGGCTTATCCCACGGTAGTTGGCGCGGATTGTGGGGTCTCTCTATATGTGGATTGGTCAGACCACATTTAAATTCCAATCGTCGGGGATTCTTCCGTTCGACCATATTGTACAAATAAGCTGATGGAATTACATTTTTCAAATTTGCTTGAGTGATTGCTTGGAGACAAATGAACTGCATATTCTGTATATAGTAGTTCTGCATACAACGACCTACGAATTTTTTGATTTGATCAGAAGTCGAATTTTTACAGACCAAAAACGAGAAATTTTTAAGATAAAATTCAACTTTTTAAAAGCGCCACCGTTTTGTCCATTTTCAATGCGCGGTGGAGGACCTTGTTTTCAGCAACGTCGGGGTCGCATGTAACTCGAAAAATTTGAGTTACCTGCAGAACCGAGTTTGAAGCACTATCTTTAATTAATTTACAGTTATCCTACATACATAACTGTATATATGTATGTATGTACTTCTCAGCATTTTACTTAGAAATACAGTTTGGCTTTTCTCTTTCAAAGTTTTTGTTTTGCCGGAAATGTACTATGTGTACCATATATATTTTCCAATATACATATACAAACCAAATATATGTATTTTGTTGCCATTAGATTTAATGGAAAATCGTTCCATAGTCTAAACAAAATTTGGTTTGCAAACATTTTGCCTCCATTAGAATTAATCCGCAACGACGCAAATTCGAAATGAACTAGTTATTTTTTCCGTGAAACAATTTATGCAGAAATCGAAACCCATTTACATTTTACTTTATCCTACAGTGAATAAAAAAAGTACAATGTAGGAAGCTGTACAGTGGAGAAGCAAAATATGGAACTGGAACGGAATTTGTAAAACTTGAAGCTTTGAATTTTACTTTTTTCGTGGAATGGAACGCTCATACCATAACCTCCTGAGGTTACTTCTTGAAACGTTTGAATAAGACAAAAATAAATATCACTTTTTCGCTCTCATATTTTCCAATAAAATAAAATAAATGGAAAAAATCACGTTTATTTTTTTCGCATTTTTGGGGCAACAAAAGTTTTATTTTAAACGAAGCAAAGTAGTCTCATATTTTTAAGACAAACAACTAAGGAAGGGCTAAGTTCGTGTGTCACCTAACATTTTATACTCTCGCATGATAAAGTGATAATCGAGATTTCATTATACGTCATTTACATATTTTCCAAATACCGTATTTGTGTAAAGTTTTATTCCGCTATCATCATTGGTTCCTAATGTATATATTATAAAATGCGTTAACGTGGTTTGAACTGATTTACCAATATTTTGTACATGTCATCAGGGTGTTAAGCGAATTTTTTTGGGATTAGCTGAGAATGGTTTTTGGTCCATAAGTGGGCGAATCCACGCCCATTTTCAATTTTTAAAAAAAGCCTGGGTGCAGCTTCCTCCTGCCATTTCTTCTGTAAAATTTAGTGTTTCTGACGTTTTTTGTTAGTCGGTTAAGGCACTTTTAGTGATTTTCAACATAACCTTTGTATGGGAGGTGAGCGTGGTTATTATCCGATTTCTTTCCATTTTTGAACTGTATCTGGAAATGCGAAGGAAACGCTCTATAGAATTTGGGACATAGCTATAGTTTTACGCTTTGATTTCTTCCCTAATGCGATCCTTTGTGCCGAATTTCACTTTAATATCTTTTTTATGGCTTAGTTAAGTTGGCCGATTTTGCCCATCTTCGAACTTAACCTTCTTACGGAGCCAAGAAATACATACGTACTAAGTTTCATCATGATATCTCAATTTTTACTCAAGTTACAGCTTGACGGACGGACGGACGGACGGAAGACAGACATCCGGGATTTCGACTCTACTCGTCACCCTGATCACTTTGGTATATATAACCCTATATCTGACTCTTTTAGTTTTAGGACTTACAAACAACCGTTATGTGAACAAAACTATAATACTACTTAGCAACATTGTTGCGAGAGTATAAAAAGTGCCTAACATTTAAAAAGTTCTTTACATTGAATATCACCTGTATGTTAGTATGTTTAGTATGTACTATATAAAATATTCACAAATTTTCGTAAATTTTGACCGGCGGTCCACCACATTTACAAAAATCTTTATTTCAGTTTAGCCATTTGACTGAGAGCTACAAGAGTAATTTAAGTGTTCAGCACACACATACAGACATACAAAGATTTTTGTTTTATTATACGATAATTATGCGAAAAGAATTGTGGCCGATTCAAATGTAGTATGTACATGCGATTTGCAATTCGCAATTGAATTTTCAATTTCTGGCACTTACAAATACGTAAATATATTGACCTACATTGTGACAAAAAAGTACTTGGAAATTGTAATTAAATTCCCTGGGTAAATCATATTTCAAAAACAATGTATTTTGGTCAGTTGGTAGGACTGTCCTTTAATTGCTATGCCAAATATGAGCACGATCTGTCAACCAGTTTGTTTACAGCAGCTGCTTGAGTCGCTACACTTCAGTGGTGATATCGTCGGGAAAGTGTTAGATAGGTGTTAGAGAGATGGCAAGAGAGCTCGACATCTCTCGCGAGTGCGTTCGAATGATTTTGGTGGATATTTTGCGTATGAAATGCGTTCTTGTTCGACTCGTTGCGATAAAGCAAATTTTTTTCAAAAAGAGTACCGTAAACAGGTCTTTTTGGACATGCTTGATCATGCGAATTCCGATCCCATATTCATGGAGAACATTCTAACTGCCGATGAGACTTGGGTTTATGAATTTGACATGCAAATAAGTCAACAATCATCGGTATGGAACCCGCTTTCAATCGATCGAGGAGATAAAACAAAATTCGTTGAAGAGCTGAAGGCCTTTCCAAAATGAAAAATGTCTCGATAACTGGAAACATCGTTGGCATAAGTGTATTACATCTGTTGGGGATTATTTTGAAGGCTACAAAAAAGTATTGATGAATAATTAAAAATTTTGCGTTTTATTTACAATTTTCGGGTAATTTTTTGTCACAATGTATATATATATACCTATAAATATAATATATGCCATACATGTGGCACAACTTTCAAAATTGCGCCAATTTTCGAGTATAAAAACTAAGCGAGATACATAGTACTTGTATAAACGTTTAGAGGGTGGCCAAATAGGTACGAGGTGAACAGAAAGAATATTTTAAAGTAGTTTTTATAGAAATTATTGTTGTATATAACTCTACTGTAGATCTAAAAAACAAGCAATGCAAGAGTCTTTCGTATATTTGAGGGTAGCTGGAATTATAAGGATTCCGTTATAAAATATTGGGTAGTCAAAAAAGTCTTTTCGTATTTCTAATCAAACTTCAATTTATTTTTTTATATTTATAATGAACTTTAATGAACCAAATATGTACCATTTTGGTTGACCACTTTTTGCATTTTTTCGCTAGAGACCTTATCCCATCAGTGTAAAACTTTTCTGGTTTCTCGGCGAAAAACTGCGACAAGTAATTTTCATAGGCTTCTCTTGAAGCCAACTTTACTCCATTAAGGGTGTTCTGCATTGACCGAAAAACAAATGGTAGTCCGATGATGCAAGGTCAGGGCTATATGATGGATGCATCAAAACTTTCCCGCCAAGCTCTCTCGCAGATGTTAATTCGGTCCATTAAATTTTTCACAAACAATTCATGTGGTAACCAAACATCAAGCTTCTTTTTGTAGCCAGCCTTTTTTAAATGGTTTAAAACCGTTTGATGATGAATGTTAAGTACCTTAGCGATGTCATGGCTGCTTATGTGACGGTCCTGATAAATCTTTTTCATAATTTCATCGACTTTTTCAAGGAAAGGTCGACCAGAGCGATGTGCATCTCTCACAGAAATTTTCAGAACGGAAGTGAGCGAACCATTGTGCAGCACGAACTAATACAGCATCGTCTCCGTAAATTTCACAAATTTTGTTGGTGGCTTGCGTGGCATTCTTCCCTTTTTTATACAAAAATTATAACGAATTATGATTATGATTGAATTATTTGTCTTCAAATTATAAATTAATTATAAAATTGTATTATGTTATTTTTAAAGGTATAAACTATCAAAATGTATGAAAAAAATTAAAAAATCGATTTTTTCAAAATTTCCCACAAATGTGTCCCTTAATAATCTGCGAATAATTTTGAATTCCTTAAATCCTGTAACCGATCTGCAGGAAGGCCATGGCAAAATGATGTCTGGCGGTGAACAAGATTTTTCTATTTAAAATAACCTCAAATCCAAAGCCCAAAAAATATGTTATTAGAATAGATCAATACAAGTAATAATCGAAGGAATATAGTAAATATTGATTTTTGACAGAATGGCGGCTTTACAAAAAAAAGTCGTTTTTGCTAAAAACTTTACACTACAAAATAAAGGCATAAAAATTGAAATTATTATCAAAACCCTTTTTACTTCAAATATTACCCATCAAATATATCGAAGTAGGTCAAGTGAAAATTTCAAGTCGATCCGTCCACCCGTTTTGGAGAAATTCTTTTAGTCGAATCAAATAACAGGGTTTCAGAAAAAATGCGTTCAAAAGTCTTGGGAGCTGATTTCACTACACTAAATACACTGAAGTCTTCGAAACTATTAGCCGAATCAACTTTAAGTTTTTCGAAAAATATTCTATACAAGAAACCGAAACTAAAAACCCTTCACAGGTGCATTTCTGTTAGTAACTATGTGTTCAGTTTGGATTGAAGCATATGCTATAGTAATCCGTTCTGAACAATTTTTTTGGAGATTATATTGTGACCTTAAGCAGTAATCAATGCCAAATTTCGTGAAGATACCACGTCAAATGTGAAAGTTTTCCACACAAGAACTTTTTCCGATCGTTCAGTTTGTATGGCAGCTATATGCTATAGTTAACCGATCTGAACAAATTCTTCGGAGATTATATTGTTGCCTTAGAAAATAATCTGTACCAAATTTCGTGAATATATCTTGTCAAATGTGAAAGTTTTCCATACAAGAACTTGATTCCGATCGTTCAGTTTGTATGGCAGCTATATGTTATAGTGATCCGATATCGGCAGTTCCGACAAATGAGCAGTTTCTTGAAGAGAAAATGACGTTTGCAAAACTTCGAAACGATATCTTAAAAACTGAGGGACTAATTCGTATATATACAGACAGACGGACAGACAAACGGACATGGCTAAATCGACTCAGCTCGACATACTGATCATTTATACATATATATGTGCTTTATAGGGTCTCCGACCATTCCTTCTGGGTGTTACAAACTTCGTGACAAACTTAATATACCCTGTTCAGATCCATTCGATATTCTTATTTGCAAAAGAAATCGATTTTTAAAATTCACAAGTGAATATAACACCAGCAAGCTGCAGTTCTATACATTTATTTTATAGATCTGTGTCTACATTCCATATGCAAACATTTCTAATCCATTCAATATTCTTTTTTTAATCACTACTGTATCTTACCAAAAACCCAGAAAATTCTTTTCAGCAAAGCGTTTCTTGGAGAGTTCGAAATAATGGTTTGTCAATAAAGTCTTGCGGTATTTTTATTGAATTTTTTTTTTTTATTGAAATTGAAATGAATTTTTGATGACTCATGCCCAGCTCTTGACCGATGCTACGGCTGCTACTATGCCGGTCGCTTTCGACCAATTCAGCGATTTTATCGCAATTTTCGACGACAGGCCTTCCGGAGCGTGGCGCATCTTCGACCACTTGTACACCAGAACGAAAACGTTGAAACCATCGTTGTGCGGTGGAAATGGAAGCTGTATCGGGTCCATAAACTGCACAAATTTTATTGGCGGCTTGAGATGCATTTTTGCCTTTATCGTAATACTGTAAAATATGCCGTATTTCTCTTTATTTTGCACCATGTTTGCGACGCTATAACTCACGAACGACTTAAAAGAAACGACAATCAATCAAACACGTGTTAGCGCGTGAAATGAGCTTTCCACAAAGGTAACGCATGACCCGTGTGCGACGAATAAAACTAGAACTACGCGCAAGACTTTTTTGACAACCTATATACATATATATAACTTTTTTTTGACTACAATTAAAACACGTTCTGACATTGTCCCACCAACTTCTGTATATCGAACGCCAAAAATGTTGACTCATGACATGTGGGTAAATAAACATTATTGGCAACGGCTTACGTAACACAAGAAAGTATCGTGTGAAAATCGACTTTCGCAATTTATTTATGAATTACTTTTTATTTAAACTCCAATCAGTCAAGTTCAATGGTAAAGCTGTAATGCAACAACAATGAAATTCACTATTGTGCTTGTCTATGCAAAGTCTAAATATAAAAATTTTAAATCAGCATTTATGAAATTTTCAGCAAATAAAGCATAAATTACAACAAATAATAGGCGAGAACTGATGAAATGACTATGAATGTGAAAATTACGAATTTTTCTGCGAATTAAGTGGAAAATGTAAATTTTGCAGAACCATTTACTTTTATTTACAGCTACATTTTTGAAATCAATATTTTACATAAAAACGTGATTTTAATTTAAATAATTTAATGTTCTTAGCTGTTGGCCAAAATGAATTCACGATACATCAGTTCTTTTAATCTTAAATAACTTTCAATATTTATAGCGTAAGCCAGCTACAGACAATAACACTTATTGATGGCTATTACCGGGGCTAACTGCCATTTAAACTCGGGCAGTAAATGAATTAAAGGAAATTGGGTCCAGTTAAAAACTGTAATCTTAAATAATTTACAGAAACTTCGTACCAACAAAAATATTTGCATGTAAATACCTACATATGTCTTATATATATGTACAGGGTGATCCATTTCAAGGTTCTCTACTTTTTTTTAAGAAAAAACAAAGAAACTTCAAATTTATTTGGGAATGTTTATTATCAAGACCTGAAACGAAGTTGGTTCGTCCGCATAGACTTCAGACTTTACATATCCCCACAGCAAAAAGTCTAACGGTGTGGTGTGGTGCCTAATCGACCGGCCCAAAACTTGAAATATCTGCTCACCGAAGTGTTCTCTGAATAAATCCATTGATTGATGCGATGTGTGGGAAGTGGCGCTGTCTTCTGAAACCGAGTTAACTAACCGAGATCACGAGCTTCAAGTTCGGGCATCATAGTGGGTTATCATGGCGTGATAACGGTCGCCATTGACGATTACGTTCTCATCGACATCGGTTTAGAAGAAATTTGGACCAATGGTTCCACCAGCTCACAAACCACAACAAACCGTTATTTTTCTGGATGTAATGGCAGCTCTTGAATATCTTCAGGTTGCTCTTCATCCCGAATGCAACAATTTCGTTTGTTTACATACCCATTGAGCCAGAAATAGGCCTAATCACTAAACAAAATTTGCCTCGAAAACGCCGGATCTTCTTGGAAGCAATGTCACTTAGGAAGGTCGAGCGGCATGCTGTATTTTGCACGCTTTCAATTTAAGATCTCGACGTAAAATGCGCCAAATCGTTCCATACGTCAGCCCGAGTTGCTGCGAACGGCGCGAAACAGATTCTTTACAGAACGTGAACTTTCCTAATAAAGTTTAATGATTTGTAAAGGTTACGTCTTCTCGATTCACCCGTTATTATATATTAGGGGTATGACTCGTGTGTTTATTAATAGTACGGCCCAAATGAGGTTTATTTTGCTTGGCTTCGTAGGCTGTTAAACGGGTATTACTCAACTTGATAATTGTATGTATTACACCTACTTGAATCGAATTTTATAATCACTTGTCATAAGCCTCGGCTATGATAGCCTTCAGTGCCTTCAATGAATGATATTAATGGCCTTAATGGACTCATGGCATGTTTTGCCAAACGGATTTTTCAGTTTCGAGAACAGAAAAAGACATAAGGAGCTTAATTTGACTAATCCGCTTTAATGTTTGACCAAAATGTCAGTCATAATCATACCAGGATGTGACGACGCATGAACGTGGTGAAAAATTCATTAATTTTCTACCCAGTCAAAGTCCAGTTGTTTACGACGAATTGCTTCATTTAGACGCCTCAAAACAGCCAAGTAGTATTCGGACCATTTGACCCCGTAGAACAAATTTATAGTGAACCACGCCACGGTGTTCAAAAAATACCCTGAGCATTCATTTTGAGTTTTGACCGGTTTTTTCCCGGTTTCGATTAATTTTTGGAGTCAAATTTGATCACAAGATATTTGTCATATGACAATAGTCGTGTCGAATGATGATCCCATGTTTTCAGTATATTTTTTGGTTAAACAATTCTATTAATGTGACGTTGACTTGTTTTCGGAATCATATACCATATAAGGTTTTTTTCATAAGGACGTCACAAAAGTAAACTGATAAGGACAGCTCTTTTGACATTTCTCTTCAGTAAGGTTTGCCACTACATCATGGAAAGATATACGATCAAAGAGTCGAAATTATTAAAACTTGCTGCCGAAATTCGGAGTCAGTGGCCTCAACTTTAGGAGCGCTACGTTCAATTTATGGGTGTCATAATCGTCTTGTCAGATCAAAAATTGAGTTTAGTGGAAAAATTTGAATCCACAGGCGCAGCACAAAGTATTCCCGTGCCAGTGAGACAAAGAAGTACCCGTACTTTCGAGAATATTGCTGCCGTTAGCGCATCAATTGAGGAAGACCCAAATCAGTCTCTCACTCGTCGTTCTCAATTTATACTCGATTTATTAAAAACCAAGTTTGGTGAACGTGTTATCTCACGAAATGGCCCAGTCAATTGCCATTATCGCCATTAGACTATTTCCTGTGGGACTACGTCAAGTCAATGGTCTATGCCAACAAGCCAGCGACGATTTAAGAACTTTGTACGAATATCAAACGTGAACTACCCCTAATATACTCCGAAGTGATGCATATGCAGATATATTACGCGCATAATAGCACAAATTAATGCAACCAAAATATATAAGTACGAGTATGCAGCTAAATTTTTGTGTAAAACCTGCTCCGAACATATCAATTACGAAAACGTTAACCCGACAGCATGATTTTCGTAATTCGAATTTAGCAAAAAATATTGCCGCTTATGAATATTTAATAAATAATTTAACAAGCGAACTATTTACAGTGGGTTGATCAGACTATCAACCTCAAAGACTTAGACGAAACGCAATCAACCGGTCGTTCAGCGCCGAGGTCTACAGACCATATGTGTGATTCTAATTTTATTAAAGAATAATTTACTCCATTCAGTGTAAAAATATTTATAGAAGTAATGAAGAAATTTCAATGAGTAGCAGGGAAAAATTCAAGAAAAATTGTAAACAACCCACTGTGCGTCAGCATGCCCAGCGCGCCCTACATACTTTTTGGGCGGTTATGCATTTCGTGATGTCCACGCGTTATGAAAAATATGCATTTTTATTATCACAAATTTGTATCTTTGCAAGGGATACATAATAACGGGCATATACTTTGTTATAACTGCCTTGATTCAGTTGCAGCCAACCAAATAATTTGTAATATTAACGCGCGTGCGCGCCGGTCCTTTTAAACACTCCAGACAAGTGCGCCAGCATACTATATTCCCTTCACATATGACTCGAGGCTACTTGCCCGGCACTGAGCTTGTATGCGTGTGTGTGTGTGTTTTGGAAAAATAACCATGACAATGTGGCATGATGATGGAAGCGGCAGTTAAGGTGCCAGTACCGTTGTTGTAAAAAATAACCGAGTCTCATTACCACAATTTCGGCATTATTGATGCCTCCGAGTATGTTATTAAGTTTAAATTCTTATTACACCCATCGTTTAATAATTTTCTGCGTTGCCTCTTTGTGTTTCGTTAGTGGATTTTTAATAGTTTTTTCACCTGACAGTTAGTAAGTATTTATGTATGGCATATTTTATACACCTTTAGTTGGTTTCTCATAACTTGTTTCGCCGCCAAGTTGTTTTATGAAAACTCTGGTACAAAATTTCTTTATTTACCCATAAAATAAAGTTGTGTCCTTATTTTTAAGCGTACATTGTTATGCCCTCTAGGAATATTGAGTCTTCAGAGTTTTGAAATCACAAGAAAATTTTAATAGAAATAAATTTCCAAATTCCTTTGAATCCTTTTCAAAAGTTTTGAGAACTTATAGAGACACCAACATAGTCTGTTTGTTATGGATTACTACTAGTTCGGGCATAGTCCTTTTATGGCATTTTTTTCACTTCTGGTAACTAAATCGCCTATATTGTGTATTTATTATTTTGCTTTTGGAATCAAAACCCAGAGTAATAGTTTCGGACACACAGCTTTGAGAACTTGTGCGCTGGAGGCCAGCTGGGCGTAGTGGACCGTTTTTAAACGGGTTTTTTCGAAACTGTGTTTTTGAAATCAGTTGCCAAGATTTCTCGAGAACTACTCAAATGATCTTCATGAAATTTTACACAGATCTTTGAGATACAGTTCTTAAAGGCTTGGACGAAGGACTTTTCTTCGATTACAAAAATTTGAAAATTTGTTTGTAAAAATGTCTGCCAAAAATAAAATTTTCAGTTTTGTTTCCTTCGTCCAAGTTCTAAGTTAAGGTTTTAACTAAAACACGTATTTGTTCACTTGAAATTATACTGTAAGGAGTTATTCTGCCAACGCGGACGCATCTCTCTTCCAATGGTCAAGTTTAAAATAATTTTTTCAAAAAAATTTCGAATTATCTTTGTTAATAGTGTATGTTTGTAGCAATACAAAATTCTAATAAAATATTTCATTTTTATAAGAGAAAAAAATTGTTCCAAAAGGCTGTTTTTTACCCGAAGACCCTCATATAACGCCTTAAGAAGAGCGTATATCCTTTAGGCTGGCTTGCATATGTTTTTTTTTTTTTTTTTAATTTTAAACCGATTAGTGCCTGATATGGAATATTGTATTTGCCCGAAATGAGTTTTTCATACACGATATCTTAGTTATGTTTATCACTTTCTTCGCAAACCTTCCAATGTACTATTCCTTCATCAGGTTGGTGAAGTTCGGCCAAAAGAGAAAAAACTTACATTTAAGATCCTTCAACAACGTATTTACTGTTGGTATAAAGGTAATTAAGCAACAGTGTAGGGTTCATCACAGGTCACTCACCCCTGAGATCTCACCTTCAGAAGCTTGGTAAAGAAGAAACTTAGTAAACTAAAGTAGAATCGGTAAAATGTAGATGATGAACGGAGAATGGTGAGCCGTTAAAATAATATCTTTGCAAATGCTTAGCCTTCAGTCGATTGAAACGGTATACTTGTATATTCCATAGCTTTGAGTATTGAAAGTATTTAATAGAAATTGGGCAACTAGGTGTAACAAAAATGGAATTATATCAAATCCGAGTTGTTGTATTATCAAATTCAACCACAGATTATAGCTTCAATGTAAATAACGGTAAATCCATACGAATAGGATTGCAGTACTGAAGCTTTGAAAACTGAGAGATAATTGAATCATAAGACTGTTCAAATACATACTTTGTATATTTATAAATATATAATGTTTCGGGGGATTGATTTTACTTAAATCGTCTTATAAGTGGATCGAAAGTTAGTTATTAGTTTTTGTTGGAATACCATGACTGTTTTTGACGAATTTTTCTGTCTGAAAAGACTCAACACCATCACTCATTTTGAGACCCAGCATTCATTATTGGATATTATTCGTCCGAAAAGGCCACGTCAAGCACGCAGTGATGAAAATATAGCAGTCGTAGCTGAGAGTGCACACAAAGACAATGGATAGTCGATTCGGCGCCGTTCGCAGTAACTCGGACTGATGTATGGAACGACTTGACGCATTTTACGTCGAGATCTTAAATTGAAAATACAGCTTGTGCAAGAACTGAAGCCGCTCGACCTACCCAAGCGACATCGCTTCACTCTTTGGGCTCTTGAAAAGATCCAAGAAGTTGAGACGTTTTCGAGTCCAATTTTGTGAAGCGATGAGACCCATTTCTGTCTCAATGGGTGTGTAAATAAGCAAAATTGCCGCATTTGGGACGAAGAACCATTTGAAGAGCAGGAGCTGCCATTTCATCCAGAAAAAAAAGCGGTTTGATGTGGTTTGTGGGCCGGTGGAATCATCGGTCCATAATGATGCTGTTGAGAACGTAACCGTCAATGGCGACCGTTATCGTGTCATGATAACCGACTATTTGATGTCTGAAATTGAAGCTCGTGATCTCGGCGACATTTGGTTTCAACAAGACGGTGTCACTTCCTATACATCGCATCAATCAATGGATTTATTGAGAGAACACTTCGGTGAGCAGATAATTTCACGTTTGGGCCGGTCGATTGGCCACTAAGATCGTGTAATAGCACACTATTAAACTTTTTCCTGTTTTCATGATGTGTAAAGCCTAAAGTCTATGCGTACAATCCCACTTCGATTGAGACCTTAAAGTAAAACTTTACGCGTGTCGTCCGCCAGTCACCTGTCGAAATGCTCGAAAGAGTCATCGAAAATCGGACTAAACGGATGAACCATCTTAGACGTAGCCGCGGCCAACATTTAAAAGAGATAATCTTCAAAAAATAAATACCAAAGAATGTTCTTTCGAATAGTAATAAATATTCCCCATTAAATTTGAAGTTTCTATGTTTTTCTTTAAAAAAGTAGGGAACACTTTATATAGCTACCTCACAGTTTAACCCATATATAAGGTATAGGAACAACCGAATGCTTGAAAATACATTTATTAGGTATATGGGGGGTAAGGGTAGTATTCTACTGGTTTTATCCATTTTCAGTACAAGGATACACGGTTATCATAAAGAAACGCTTTCTGAATTTCATTAAGGTGACTCATACAAGTATATTGACCAATATGTGCGGATTTTTTTTAATAGATACTAGGGACTAGGGGAGTATTGACCAGATATTTCATTGATAGATCTTACAGATTAGGCGATATTTTCGTTAAAAAGTCAGCCATAGGCAATACGGATCTACAGTCCGTCCGTCCGTCCATGCAAGCTGTAACTTGAGTAAAAATTATTTCATATAGATTACAGATTAGAAATAGGCGATATTTTCGTTAAAAAGTCAACCATAGGTAGTACTGTCTACATATTTCAACCGTTTTGAAAGCGTTTGATTTATACAATTCTTGACGTGAGTCGAAGGTTTATTTCAACAACGTCATTGCCTTTCGATTTAAGCTCTATTTAGCTAAAGAATTCAAAATTTGTACATATGTATGGGATGTAGTGATTGTAGCCCATTTTTTTGTTTTATACATATAGTAGGAATGTAAAAATAAAGTTACACACAAAATTTGGTTGAAATTGATGGAGTAGTTACTGAGATATAGAACCTTTATCTAAAGTTGGGCGATGATATGATCATTGTTCTATTTTGACACCGAAAATTTAGTGCTTTCGGCAAATTTTTTTAATAAGCTATCGCTCTTTTAGTAGTTTTTCATATAAACAATGTATCTCTGGAAGAAAGCGGGGTTTTTATCTGATTTTGCCCATTTTCACACTGGCGCAGAAGGCACTGAAGTTTGGTTAATATAGCTTCAGTGATTTGTAAAACACATATCTACAACTTGCACGGACAGGCAATCATCCAAAATTCAACTCCACTCGTCAGCCTAAACCTCGATTATTTTGAGATGTTACAAATATAATACGAGTAATCTTTATATGAACAATACTATTATATACCGAATCAATGTGTTGTGCGAAATAATATTCAATTAAATCCTCAAATATATATAATTATAAGCAGCAGAAGCTATTAACCTCTTCATCTCATCTTGCTCATCTCTTTCCAAAAAAGATTGGTCAAAGAACTTGAAAAGCTGCAAGATTGCGAAAAAAACTAAAACTCGAGAAGTCAAGACAAGCTTGATAGGACAATAACTGCAAGCTGCATATGCTCATATATCAAAAAGCATAAATGTTTGCCAGTGTGTGTAGGTATGTATGCATTGCATATAACCCAGGGCAGCTAGGCAATAACACCATCAACGTCGCCGGTGATGGATATGCCATGCTGCAACACTCGCGTGCAACGCTTCCGATTACAAGCAACACTCAAGGGACAAGCGTGTGCAAGCGCTGGTCAACAGACAAACAAGAAAGCTCATACATATACGTATGTGTGTGTGTTTGCACTTGTGTATATGTATATGCGTTTGCGGTGTGGCGTCTCTGATGCAACGATTGTGATGCGAGTGGACGTCAATGTCCTCTGGCCCTTTTAATATATGTTCCACTGCGGGATATAAAAACCTATATCCGCCTGCACCGCCTACAGTTGCAAACGCACACTTTCACATGACTGTATTGGTGTGTATGTGCGTGTTGGTGTTGTTTGTTGTCAAGCCATAATTCTTTGATGTGCTTCTGTCACCACACCACCGTCCCGCTGCAATTCGCTTCACTTCGCCACATACATACATACATATGTATGTACATATGTACATATATACGTAACTACTTATGGCATGAGTAGTATCTTGATCGCGCGCCCTCACCCCTGTGTGCCCACAGTGTGTGCGCGCAGTGCAAGCTGTCCCAACACTAACGGTTTAAGGGTCAATAACACTTTTTAGTGGCGAAACATTTGTTAACGAGCCGGCAAACGCACGCATAAACGCATTTACAACAATGACAACAACAACAATAACAGCAATAAGAATAGTAAGAAATTCTCACAATTTATGTATGCAGCAAGCTGCAGCGACCCTCATGCCGCAGCGTGGGTGCGGGTTGGTGCCAGCGTCTGTTTTTTGGTCGTTTCGCTCGCAATTCGCATTCAGCTGATTCGTTGTTTTATGTTTCATTCGGTTTTTTTGTTTTTTTTTTTTTATTTTTGGGTTTCGGCTTTGGAATTCATTAGCTTGTTGGCCTGCCTTTTGGCGTTTTTCATAATGCCCTGTGCCATGTTTGCAGATTTCTGATTGCTTTCTTAATTTCTCGTAACTCTCTCGCATACATTATTGTTGTTTTTCGTTTGTTTTTGTTGTTTATTTTGGCTTTTCCCTGCACCGCTGCGATATCCATTTCAGCATTTGCGGTACTTTTTTCGAAACTCATTTTTAATAAAGATACTGCATCGTCGGGTTTAAACGCTGAATGATGCAGGCATCATCGTGGTGCCGCCTAAAAGTGCTCAGCGCCCTGCCTCGTGCACTTTGTGCAAGCAATTCGTGAATTATGACGCATTTGGTTGTGCAAATGTCTCTTTGGCATTCGTAGCTGTGACTTCTGTCCGCTTTTTATTGCATTTCTTTCTTCCTTTTATTCGAAAATCAGGTAAGTTTCGGTTAGTCGTGTCTTGTTGGCCTTTGAGTTGCTCATTTTGTTGTGACGCACAATTACAAAACGAATGCGAGACAACAGCGCAATTTATCAGCAGCTAGGGCCAGGGATGTGGCCATTTGGATCTTACACGCATTTTTGTAAAGCAGGCGGGGACGCCAAAGGCAAAAGCATCAAAATATTGCCCGTCTCGAGCGTTTCGCTGCGGTGTGACGCGCCGACTGCGTTTCACGTTGCCGAGATTTGGGACAGTTCTGAAATTAAAAATGAATTATGTATAAGCGTACTATATATATCTATATACACACATATATTTATAGGTGCTTAAAATTCTTTTTCTGCATAATTTGGCTTCGAGATGGCACAAAGCTTCTTTGTAAATTCAAATTAAAGAATTATAAATTGCATGATTACATGGCTATTAGCCATTATCGTATTATCAATTAGTTTTATGCGATTTTATGTATTCAGGAAGATTGCTATTTAATCAGTTAAGGAATTGCACGCATGATAATTCAGTTTTGGCCATCAAACAGCTTTACAAGTTAAGAACCTTAACCTGTCTTTCGGTATATACGATTAGTGTGATAGTGGTTGCATGACTAATACTTACATATTTTATCTGCTTCCTCAGTCCATTTTTCCTTTAGCAATTTTTAAGTGCTTTTACTACTTAAGGCGAGTTAAATTTTTGATATATACCTGTGGGCAAAATATAGTAAGACTTTGTTTATAATTTTAAAATTATTAATTTATTCTTCAAAATGTATGTCGTCTCCCTCAAACATTCTCCTTTGGCACCAATAGACTTGTGCCAACGCCTTCAATTGACTCAAATCCGTTTTCCCGAAGCGGTAGTTTGAGTTTGCTGAATGGCCAGAAGTCACACGGAGCTAAATCAGGCGAATACAGTGGTCTCGACACGATATTGGTGGAAAATTTGGCGAAAAACTCACGAATAATCAACGCAATATGCGAGGGTGCATAAACTAAGAGTTGTCGGCCCATAATTCCGACCATTTTTTACGAAAAGCTTCGCGCAAACGAAAAAAAGTAGACGCATAACACTCGTTTTTTTTTTGTTGACAGTTTGACCGGTCGGAAGGAACTCGGAGTGCACCAAACTTCGATAATTGAAAAAAACCGTCACATAACCTTGATTCGGCCGATTGGTCGTCTGTTTCCGGGTCGTAAACATAGATCCAAGACTCATTGCCAGTAATAATACGTTTCATGACATCCTGGTAGTCGGAAAGCATTGTTTCACAAATGTTAAAGCGACGCTATTTTTCTTTTTTTCTTGTGCTTTCACTTTTCTCTAACTTTTCAAAAAGGATTTCACTGATCTTTCCGATATTCCAACGTTGCCAATAAGATATCTGAATGTTAAGCGTCGATTCTCAATAACCATTTTTTATTTTATTGACGTGTTGATCATCAGTTGATGTTGATGACCGTCCTGAACGTGGCTCGACCCTCTTTGAATAATTTGCACGAATTATTACTGATTTAATATTTTAAAGCAAAGCCTTTAGTGATTTCAATGAATATTGGTTTTTTTGGCTCGGCTCATTTTTGTAGCATCATTGTTGGACAGGACTGTCGACGCCATGTCTAAATTTGGTATCCCTGCGAAACTTATGCGACTATGCAGAATGTGGTTGAGCACAACGATCAGCTCCGTTAAAATAGGGAATTATCTCTCCGAGCCGTTCGATACCAAACGAGGTCTTAGACAGAGTGATTCTCTTTCGTGCGTAATTTCCAGTTTAATGCTGGAAGGAGTGATACGTGCCGCTAAACTGAACCGCAGTTGCACTATCTACTCTAAATGTACAATGCTCCTGGGGTAGGCAGATGATATTGATATCGTACCGTCAACGCAGTATTTTTAAGCATAGAGCGAAAGAGGTAGGTCGTGTGGTGAACGAAACAAGACAAAGTACCTGGAACCACCATAAATTCCACCAATAATCTAAGCCTGGAGATCAATCGCAGAGTAACACTTGCCAACATGTGTTACTTTGGGGTCGGTAGGCAAGCAGATCCTTCTCTTGACAAAAAAATACGCTCTATAAGTCACTCATCATTTTTCTTCTATTTAACGGCGCAGTAACATGAGCGATGAAGACCCGAGATCAAAAAGCACTAGGAGCTTTCAAGGGAACTGTTCTTCACAAGATCTTTGGACCGTCAGCGTGAGCGATGTGTATCAAAGTAGATGGAACCACGAACTGTATGTGCTCTTCAGCTACATGGATATAGTTAAGTACATAAAAATTCAACGAATACGCTGGTTAGGCCATGTCTTTCACATGGAAGATGATGTGTCAGCGAAAAGCTCCTTCCTCCAAAATTAGGTTTCCTTATTCGTTACGAAATTCTGTTTGGAAGCAAAAAATAAGTCGTAGGCAACTAAATGTGGATAATCCAATTTAACCATTGCGACGGCGGATGTGTGAGACGATGTGTTGTCATGGTGGAAGAGTACTTTAATATTGATCGAATATTATTAATATTAAGACATAGTAGAGTCCTATTATCGCTTCACCGCTCTCCGGGTAGTCGATGCATCTCAACTCAACTCTAATCAGCACTTTTTCAGCAGATAGAATAGTCTTTCTCTTCCACGGGACAGGTTCGCTATAAAATCTACTGTGTATCGACTACTCCTTCGTATCTGGTATCAGTGTATCTATGCTTCGCCGACATCCGCGAAACGAAGCAGAAACTCCACACTTAAAAAATATTCAACACAGGAGTAGCAAAGCGGGCAAACACGACATCCATCACGCTGACAGCTTTCTCATGATCGAAAGTTCAAATATGAAATCCTGGAGCCCTGATAAACTTTTTCCTTGACTTTAGAGAGAACAAGTTTAAAGTAGACAAAAGAAAAAAGTAGATTTTATTTTCATCGAAGTTAAATGATAATGAGAAGAGGGTGAAGACAAAGACAAGACAAGTCCAAAGAAAAATTAAAAATAATAAAAAACTATACGGAGAACAAGCACTAATCATTTCCAAGTGTTCGTTCGTTTGAGCAATGTTTGCATTCATTACCCATTTTGTTTATGCAATTGATTGCAATTTGAAATGAAAATTGCCAATACATATTATCATTAAAACGTATGAAAATGCCGTTCTAATCTCCTTTACACACTCAAAAATTGCCAGAAAATGAACCGCACCCGAAAGCGAAAATTGCAATATCGAAACGCTGATATGCAAACCGACAATTGCATTGCAACAGTTATTTATAACGAGTAACTGGTTGCGTTGCACGAAATTTGAGTTTGTGGTAATTTTTCATGCTTTAATTTCTGTGAAAAATTCTAATGGCTAATATTTTAAGACGACGTGGTCGAAACTCGCCTATGGAAATTCTATCACGCAAAACTAATTTGTGTACGGTGGGCTATTTTGATTTTAAATAATGAAAAAAAGCGTTGTTATCAAGTTCGTTGATATAACTGAGTGAGGAGATGATTTTGTTTAACATTTCTAAATCGATATTTTTTCCAATGAACTTCCAAAGTTTGTAGGTTTTAATTGCTTCAGCTCGTTGCAAAGAGGAATTATGCTGATGAAGGGAACAATTTATCACCGAATTTTTCTTTGCCACGGTCAATCCGCTTCTAAACTCGAGATAGAGAGCACTTTTTTGAAACAAAATCTCAATTTTCTTTTCCTAGTCTTTTCAACGCAGTGCAGGTCTTCCTCTGCTTTCCCCGGCGGTTAATGCATTGAATACTTTCAGAGCTGGAATGTTTTTATCCATTCTGTCAACATGACCTAGCCAGCGTAGCCGCTGTCTCCTAATTTGCTGAATTACGCCAATATCTCGTTCAGCTCACCGTTTTGTCGACTGAGGTATTCTCTGTTGCCAAAGCGCAAAGGACCACAAATTTTCCGCAGAACCTTTCTCTCGAAAACTCATAACGCCGACTCAACAGATGTTCTCATCGTCCATACCTCTGCTCTATATAGCAGGAGGGGGATGATGAGTGACTTTTAGAGTTTGGTTCTTATTCGTCGAGAGAGGACTTTACTACTCAATTGCCTACTTAATCCGAAGTAGCACCTATTGGAAAGAGTTATTCTGCGTTGGATTTCGAGGCTGAATCGGATCGGATCATTACTTTGTGAATTATATCATTTTGAGTGAAGCAACTTTGATAAAGGAATTTCGCGTGTTGATAAAATATTGCTTTTTGAAGGGAAAAAATGCAGTTGAAACAAAAATTTGGCGAGTTTCCGAACACTCTCCCAGAAAAATGAAACATCAAGAATTGGTATGCAAAGTTTAGACGTGATGAAATCAGCACCGTAGACGCTGAACGCAGTGGACGCCCAAAAGAGGTTGGTACCGACGAAAACGTCAAAAAAGTCAACAAAATAATTTTGGATGACCGTAAAGTGAAGTTGTTGGAGATAGCCGGCGCTCTAAAGATATCAACTGAAGTGTACGTTATATCATTCATGAATGTTTGGGTATGATAAAACTCTGTACAAAGTGGATGATACGAACTCAGTTTTGATCAAAAACGACGATGAGTTCATGATTCGGAGCAGTGTTTGGAGATGTTCAAGCGTAATAAACACGAGTTTTGCGTCGATATGTGACAGTGGAAGAAACATGACTTCATTATTTCACTTCGAAGTCTTATCGACAGTCATCCGAATGGACTGCACACGATGAACCGGCACCACAGCGAGGAAAAACGCAACAGTCCTAGGAACTTTTCGGCGTCTGTATTTTTATTGACTGCTTTGAAAAAGAGAGGGTCATTAACAGCGGTTATTCATAGCGCTATTGGACCTCGTAAGGGACGAAATCGCCGTAAAACGGCCGCATTTAAAGAAAAAGAAAGTGCTGTTTCACCAAGACAATGCACCGTCTCACAAGTCAGTGAAAACGATGGTAAAAATCCTTGAATTGGGCTTCGAAATGCATCCGCATTCACCGTATTCTTAAGGTATGCCCTCAAGCGACTGTTCCCTGTTCTCAGCTTTCGAAATTAATAGTCCCTGGAATCAAATTTTCGTCAAATAAAGAGGTGACCGTAAGACCGTAGTAAGGCAGAGCTAAGTTCGTTTGTAACCAAACATTTTATACAGGTGCCTCTTGCTACTACAATCCCTTGCACCAAATTAAAGGTTTATATCTATGGACGTGGCAGTGTCCGATTACATCCATCTACGAACGAATTTTGCAAAAAAAAGTATTTTACTAAGGTAGGCCGTGGAATTTTCAATCGACCTGTTAAAAAAAAATGAATTATAACAAATATTCAAGAAAATGTAAAGACGGTGTGGTATAATTGTGCCTTGCCCCAAAAACTTGAGTTCACGATATCTCAAACAAGGGGTTATCTAACGCCTTAACTTCGCCATACCTCTACCTTCCACCTAATTTCCTAAACAAAATTTTTCTATTGATTAATCCTACTGTGCAACACATTAAGTGACAGCGGCGCACAGCACACCGTCTGGCAATTGACAAGCGTACGTTCGTCTGAAAGCTAACCAAGCTAAGAAGCCATTCGAGTCGACAATACACTCCATCACTTTGACCAATCAACACGTCCAAATGCTTTGATTAAATTAAAAACTATATGTTATATTCAATAAAGTCAAATAAGACTGAATAAAACAAAACCAAAAGATTGAGTACCTTTTGCTGAAAGCTGAAGTGGAAATACATGTATATACATATATACCTACATATATACCATAAATACATGTGGCATATTGAAAAAATCGAAAAATACGCACCGAGAGCATGTGCGGTTTTCAAATTAATTTCAAAGTTTGTCGACCGTATGTGGCCTTAGAGTCGGTGTGCGTCCATTTCTAAGTTAGTGTGCAACGTACAACATTAACGTCATACTCATACATTTACATATGGTTAGCGACCCTGCAGGGAATGCGTGTTCAGTTAACACAGTTCTTCCCTAACAGAAACTGTTGAATTTGACAACGCAATTCTCTAGAAAAACTGTCGACACACTCTACTTGTTTCCGAACTAGAAGTAGCCAGAACTGCGAGACATCAGTATGTATCATGAATATTGATCTCTGCTCAATTTGTAGTTCCTGCAGGGCATATTTGAATATGTAAATTTGGTTGGACATATGAATATGTTTCGGCTACCGACACAAGTTGACAAAGTTGATTGGGTTTCTTTGAAAGTGGTTTGGTCGGCAATCGATTTGGCCTTGTTATGCCGCTGCCACAAATCAATGGGAAGCCCACAAATAACTCTGTTTCGAAATAATCTGTTTAATTGCCTAAAATGTGCAATCAAATGAACTACTCGCTAATATTTTGAAGGAGTCAACTTTTATTTGCAATAAATTTATATTTTCATTTCGAAGAGTCTATTTTTCAACAGATTATATTTTAATTTGAATCTTTGAGCGGTTAAAGCGACTTTATTCGACTTAACTTTTGTAGGCACAATATAAGGGTTCATTACGATATTGTTACTATCGGACCTATGGAGAGTTCCATCTGCGGCAGCAAGCGCAGAATCTGCTTTGCCTTCTAAAGCCATGTTATTCGTCGACCGTTTGTAGCAAACCAATGTTGCTTTTGTTGTTTTTGCTATTTTTGCTATTCATGTTGGAAGGATCTCGCTTCGCGCCGTTATCTCCGCTCGATCCCAAAGTTGTACTAATGGCGACGTAGCATCGAACGTACTTAAAGACCTGCCATGGCTTAAACGGAACGAGGACACCTGTAACATTACCCTAAAAACTATTTCTACAACATGGCACACTTGCTTAGTGCGGCAACAGAACGCCACAGTCGTCAGCACAAGTCCAACGTTTCCAAATTGTATGTCAAAATCGTGGTTCGGTCGTTGCTTGCTGTCTTAGAGGCTGTTTATTTGTTATTCACAGTTAATCTATGTTTCGGAGGTCGTCTACTATCTACCATCTGTAACCTCGGCTGAAATTATTTAGGGACTTTTGTATAACAGATTTCGTTTCAGCGTCCATCGTCACTCTCTTGTGTTCCTCGCATAGGTCGGTATTCTCTAGAGGGAACCTCTTAAGGGTTATGGATGTTTTTTGAGGCAGCAGCTATTCAATTTATCACCGGAGTTTCATAGGTTTTTTGCAGCCCTTTCAAGCCGAATCCTCTTCTTCTGTCGCGTTTGCTCATGGACTGCTTATTGGGTAGTCACAGCTAACCTAAGAACTTAAGCCGTCAACAATTCGCCAAAGTTGCAGCCTTTAGTATTATTATGAATGTGTCCCAAATGTTCATAAAAATTATCTTTGGTCTGTTTTCTTTTTTTCTCATAAGACCGTGAACAAAAATTAACAAAAAATCTCAATATAATCCGAGTTTTCAGGAGATTTGGTGTATAGGCGGAATGCTCATTCCATAATTTTCATAACCTTTTGATAGTTCATGCTGTTGTTTTTTCAGCGGCAGAAACATTATCTCATATACTTAACTTTGGAGCATGCCGCCAAGTTGACTGCCCTGGCCCGGATAAAAAATTGAGTTCTTTTGGTAATGGGCACCCGATTCACATGAGATCAGCATTAATTGATCGAAAATTCAAGGTACGTCCTTAATTTAAAGCGGAAAGTGTAACCTGGAACATTATTCCTGAGTATTTTGGGCTCTCAAAGTTCTTACTCGACGAATCAAATTTTACTTTTTTATGTTCTGTAGTATGACTATCGCAATACATGGTTTTCTAGCTCGTTCCAAATAGAAAAAGTTGGATATTACTATGATTTCATTATTATCTATTTAAATAGAAATGAAGAATTTTATGAAATTTTTCTCAAAGTAATATCCCGCCAAAATTATTTAATGACCCAACAAATTCAAAAAGTCACCCAAAATATCTTCAATCGTGTAAATATAACCAAAAACTCTACATACCTATTTATTTATATCCAAAAAGATTCTTAACTCGCCGACCAACCCAAAATTTATTAGGGCGCACAATTAACGCCAAAATGGTGCAAACATAATAAATTAGTTGCAAGCATAAAGAAACTTTAGTTCAAGCTCAAGGCGGCATGCGAATGTTTAGAATATCATAAAAAGCCAATCACTTTGGTCAAAACTAACAAAATGAACACATAAACTCACAACTTGGTAGGTGGTAATGGACCATTATAATCACATCATCATCAGTTAAATCGCAGAAGGACCAAACACGTTGGCGTGCAGAGATACAGCGCACAACTTCATAGAATGGGGTACAAATCAAGGGAAACGCATAAATATTATTATACGCTGAAGTGGCTACTGGTTTTTCGCCAAACATATGGACAAGATATGAGATATTTATGCACACAAACATACACATTTATGTATTGCATGTATAAATTTGTTTACCCAGTTTTAAAGACAATTTAAATGCCATAAAATTTGGACCAATACGAAAACAGGAACACACACTAATATTATTAAATAAGGAAGCGTCAAGTTCGAATGGAACTCAAGATTAATTACGATAGAAGCAAAGTGTGGGGAATGTAGGAACTATATTGTAGGAAATCGGTATTAATTCCAAGCAAATTTCACATGTGATTAGTACCAAACTACCCTATAGGTAGGACGTATAGTTTCATTAATATACCTTGCTTGGTATCTGAAACATAGAACTTAAAGTTTACGGAGAATTATCATCGGAAAATCAATTGTTTTTTACGGGCCTATCAAGCCGAATCTTCTTCTACTGTTGCTCTTGGTCATTGACGGCTTATTCGGTATTCACAGCTAATCTTAGAACAATCAACAATTCGCCAAAGCTGTAGCCCTTAGTTTGCTGAGCTCGGATGTTATTAATGCGTTCCAAATGTTCATAAAATTGTTTATAAGTATACCTATGTTCATTATACGGAAATAGCATAAGTTTTGAACCGATACTACATGGTTTCGGTATCAAAACCCATTATGCTGAAGCAAACATTGTTATCAAATCGGAATGCCGAAAAGTTGGGGTCGTTTGCGCGTTAATCGTTGAGGTGGCGAAGGCGTTTAACTTAGAATGAGGGTTAGCTTATTGTCTGAATGGTGTCTGCATGTAATGTGCGTATGAGGCCAACCTCTGGTCACCAGTCCACAGCAGTATGGAAGCTCAACTGGTAGCAGTTTCGGCTACGAGTTCTGACCAGAGACTTAACTCTTGTACCACGGGGAGCAGGAGCCCTTGGCGTTCGTTCCAACCTGCTCATGCGGACTGGTCTCACGGTGAATATCGTGGTGGTTGTGGTTAAAACCCGAATGCGGAAAGAACTGAGATTTGTCAGTGGGATGTGAAATTGCATTGCAACCGGGTGCCGGACCCAAAGTACGGCAAAAGTTTTAGATGGGCCTCTAACGCCACCAAGGTTAGTGTGTCCATTCCACACTGTCAATTGGTACTGAAAAAGCCTGGCATTTTCGCTTTTCAACATTGTTGAGACATGAAAACTGAGCTTTTGAAATTTTGTTTGAAACTAGTGGCTTATGTGATATGAAATACATATTGACTAGAAATCAGGGGAGTTACGTGCATGGTTCAATTTTTCCCCTATGAAAGTTTAATAGTCAACAGACCTTGCTATACTTCGAAGAACGACTGGCGAGCTGTTGGAAACTCTGGTAAAACCGCGTAAGCTGTGTCTACTCCAATAAAGAAGAAGAAGATTAACATATTATACTTCTGCTTGCCGGATCATAGGTGCAATGAAAAGTAGTAGTACAAGTATGAGAAAATCCTCACGGTTAGCCGGCTCATGATTAGAAGAATGCATTGGTGTTGTGATCGATAGTTCCAACAGCGAAAAATATATAATCCTCGAAGGATCAAAGGGATAAATAGGAACAAGCGCGGGTTTCTTTTGATGTAATTCATACGCAGAAAACTTTAGGGGGTCCCAGACCATACAAATATTTCAAGGGTTGTTTGAAACAGGAAGCCCTAGAAGAACATCTCAGGCTTTGGAACACTAACAACACAGCGCACACCACAAAGTTACTTTGGCCTCGTCTTCTAAGCAAAAGAGAACTCAGAAATATTGTATAGGTTATCGTAAGACACCTACACTTAAGATGGTTCGAAGGAATGCAGAGCGCATGCGCGGAGGATGCTGAGACGCTGCTCGCTGGAATGCTCCGAGAGACATTGGGTAGCTGGGTGGAAAAATATCAGATTTTTACCAAATCCACTGAGTTACTGGATAAGGCTGAACAGGATATTTAAGTTTTCAAAAAGTTTGTAACACCTAATTGTCGGAGACCCTGTCAAATGCATACGCAAATGCTGAGAGTGACGAGCTGGGTCGATTTAGTTGCAGAACTCTGCCGAGTTGACAGTCGTTGATTTGGTAGAAAACTTGGGCCCGTTACGGCCCGACTGTCCTGGGAATGGTCATGTTCGGCTGTATATACTATAAATGTGAACAAGTCCCGATCTGAAATTTATCACAGGACCTTTTCTCCCGAATAATCTGCTCATTTATCGGAAATGCCGATAACGTATCACTAAAGGAAATAGCTGTCATAAGAACTGAACGATCAAAATCGAGTTCTTGTATGGAAAACTTTTATATTTGATAAGATATCTTTTCGAAATTCGACATGGGTTATTGTACAAGGCAGCGCTAGAATCTTCGAACAAATCGTTCAGTAGAAGTGTGTTAAAGCTGCGGTGCAACCGAAGTTAACATTTTTTAATCGACAACCGTTGTGTGAACTAAACTAATATACTCTCATGCAGCATGTTGCGAGTGTATGAAAAAACTGTGGACACAAATGAAATCAGGCATAATAGAGATTGCTTAGAACCAGACAACTTGTATGTACGCGTATGTATGCATTTAGAGCACGCAAGCGCGAAGGTAGGAAGGAAGTTTCAAAACAAAAAACATAAACAACGAAACAGTTTCATCGAAATAGAATTCTTATGAAGCTTTTTTCAATTTTTGCAAAAGTTTTTGTTTGATTTTTGGGCAAACGAAGCCAAGGTCGAGGCTGCCGCAAGCTGCTCACAATTTACACACTCAAATATGTATATGTATGTGTGCGTCTGTTTTTATTCGCACCGCCACACATCTTACGTCACAATCAGCCACACACATGTACACACAAGCGCTATGTGAGCTTTTGCCAACGTTGGCGCTAAGCTTATTGTTTTCCTATTATCAACCGAAACAAGATTTTTTTCTAATGTCCTTTTGCCTCGTGAGATGAATTTGGTGTGGTGGTGAGTGTCTGCGCGTGTTTCGATTTAATGCGTACACCTTTATTTGTTTGGCAGACAAGTTTTGCCGGCACAACAACAAGAACAAGTTGCTGCCAGCCCCCCACAAAGATAGGATAGGTTGAAAAGGTTGCTGAAACAAGTAAGCGAAAGCAATCAGAATAATACAACAGCACAATACTGTCTACACAACTGTCTACGAAGCGTTCTATGTGCAACAACAACAACAACTAATCACTGTGTGTGTGTGCGTTCGTGTACTGTCTGTTGCGGCGGCTGCTCGTGCAGATAGATGTCCCCTCTGCCCTGCCGCGCGGATCTGCTCTACTCCTCATATGCTGCTCGATTTGTACCCAAAAGTTTGTTTTTGTCTGTTTGTGTGTGTGTGTGTGTGTGTGTGGTTTGTTGTGGATGCTGCTCCCTTTCTTCCTGTCACTCTAGCCGTGGGTTTCTTTGCATACAACAACAAAATGCACTCGTGTTAGATAATATTTGTGTCTACATTTTCGATCAAAAACCAAAGAAAAAAAACAAAAACAAAAAGTTTCAAACAGGGTATAACAATAATAGCAATAAAATAAAATAAGCGAAATCAAGGGCATTATTAGACAAAACAACCAACGGCGGAGACCTTGAAACATATTTATTCTGTCACCTTGTATTTGCTTGATTGCTACCAAAACCTACACTGGTTGTCTGGGCGAGATTCGGTTTCTTCGGGGAAAAGCACTCGTTATACGCTCTACATAGACATGGGCGGGCATACATACATACATATGTACGTGCAACAGTTGTGTTCAGTTTATTAGTAGTAAGATTAGAAAAGATTGAGTAGGATTTTATTAGAAATAAAGAGGAATTTATCAAATCAGGACAATAGTTGTAATAATTCTGTAAATACTTATACGCTGAACACGAAGAGAGAGTAAAAGACATCGATAGCCTTTTACTGCTGCAGAGGAGCCATTGGCAAAAGGTGGCGTCTCTCACCGATAGTGGTCCTCTAGCTCTACTATACCATAGTCAAGCCCATTATATTCTATGGAGTCTTTATGTTGTGGAGGTCTATGAAAAAGACTTAAAAGAACACACTTGCAAAGAAACTCGAAAGCGCTCAACGGGCGGCGCTCATCAGCATGTGTGGTGCACTAAGGCCCACTTCAACCATGACACTGAACGTCATCATGCACATAGTACCCTTGGACATCGTCGGAAGATGCATGGCTATCGCACTCAAAGAATCTGGGTTCCTTAAAGAGCACGTGTCTGAGTAGTCGGAAATCTTCACACACTTTGACTTCATACCGTATCACTTGGATCATGGAGTCGCCAAACCGAAGTCTGGCGAAGGAGAAGAGTGGCAGTGAGCTTCTGTACGGATGGGTCAAAGCTTGGGGGAAGGTTGGTGGAGGGGTTTACTGTCAGGCGCTCTCTGTCAATCGCAGGCTTCAGACTTCCTGACTATTTTAGCGTTTTCCAAGCCGAGGTTGCAGCCAATAAGATAGCAGTAGATTTACTGCTTCGGATTGCAGCCTCCTTCAGAGAAGTGACCATTCACTCAGATAGCAAGACGGTGATACTAGCCTTGAATTCATTAACAGTGCGTTCAAGGTTGGTCAAGGAGGGCCTAAACTCGTTATCAATAGCATCGAGTGCCTTTGTGTTAAAACTGGTATGGGTGCCAGGCCACAGTGGAATCGAAGGAAATTGTTAAGATGTTGATCAAGTAAATAAAGGGACCTGAAACCAATATCGGTAGAATGGGAGCGAATCGGTGGTTCCGCATCATCTTGTGTTCTACTACTAGATAGCTTGGTCTCAAGAGAGATTGGCCAGCATAAGGCTAGTCTCTCCCTAGTTGTGGACCTTTTAACAGGCCATTGCACTATTGGCGTTCATTCTGTAAGGCTGGGAATGAAATATTAGGTCGAAAAACTCAACACTTCCTTCTTGGTTGTTTCGCGTTTGGGAGGTCAAGACCTAAACACTTGTGAGCACATATCTTCAGACATCCAACCATATTGGTGGGAATGGATGGAAATTCTGTGCAAATTTGTATTGGTAACTAAGCGTTTTACTAATTTATAAGTTCGAACAAAGGAGTTCAATGGCTTCACAAAGGACTACATATAGCAGTCCACGTGCCAATGCTAACGTGGTTAGTCAAGTATCTAAATGGCCACACTTTAGTCCTTCCTTATTTTTTCAGGTGGCATAACTTTAGGATACGTAGCTTAACGCGAATTTCACAGACTGTGATCTCATTAACGTTACATCTTTCGGTATATCAGAGAGTTCGGACATCAAATGATTAAAATGCAGCCTATACCAATGCGGGACAAATGCACAGAGATTACTCATTGTTTCTCTGGTGCCTTGCTTTTAATTTTTCCTGCAGTCTTCTATATCTGTCAGTCCTATTCTGCAGACGTGTTCCGCCACCTGACTGTGATCAGTGAGTACTCCAATCATGAATTGTCCCTGATCTCTCACTCACTAGCAACATTTCATTTTTTTAAGAAGACTAGAATGATTCAATTTAGGTCAAATATTCCCCAATGACTTGTGGCCATTTCGAAGGTAATATTATAATGAATGACACTCTTATAGAAGCCCTCATTCCTATTAGCTAAAAACTGGGACTGTCGATTCGGGATCATTCATTCGCCATAGACAGGAACACTTGTGTCAAGAGCGTACTAAAAGGTTGATGCATAAGAACTTTACGACTAAGCTTCCACGTCTGTTGAGTCACCATCAATGTGATGGCGTTGTGCTGACGAATCACAATTCCTATGATATTGCCCAAATCTCGCCGATTCTGAACGATTTATTTCTTAAGAAGGTTTAATTAAGAGTCCGTTCAAAGAGCTTGGCGGTAGGGTAGCATCCCATATTAGATGATTCCCTGCCAATCCCACCTGGCCATCATTTGTGGCTTACGGCTCACCGCGAGCGACCCACTTTCCATCACTAATAACTATTCGCTTCAGAAAACGATTGATTTGGTTGCAATTCAGTAGCGATTCGTAAATGAGAATTCGGTCCATGAGATTTTTTTGCCTTAACTAGAGTGTCACCCATACATCGTGGCTGGAAAAGCCTTATTTAAACGTTTCTTTTTTGCTATGTTTAGCACTCGGACTCGACGATTTCTATTAATTTATAAATATTTTTGACAATTGGCTTTCCTGAGCGAATGTCAACTATTTTATTTCAGCGTCCTTTATAATTTTATTGACTATAAAACTTTATTATATTTTGTGGGTAACACCCTAATATATTAATTATATATACTTTCATAACAAAATCAATTTCAAGTTCATTCAAAATAACTGACACTTCTCACTTGTCAAAGAATATTTCAGTACGGACGCTTTCCAATGTCAATGTCGGCTCAATTGAATTCATAACACTAACATGTATATTTTTATTTATACATATATGTATGTACATACATATACATCTGTATGCACTGACGTATTTATTTTTTAACAAATTTGATAGTGAATTTTATATCATCTTTCAATTGTTGACGAACAAATCAACAAATGTCCAGGCCTTGTCTGCATACTTATTCACCTTTTTCGAACACTTGCATACGCACATAGCATACTTATATAATTTATATACATACGCAAGTGCACCCAAACCTACTGTACATACTTACATATGCATGGATGTAGGCAAGTATATTCTGGACGTTCAGTTGTGGTTTATTTGTTGTCTGAAGTTTTGATTAACCTTGAATGAAATGAAATATATACAAATACATTCAAACACATTCTTTCATACTAATATCGAAATAAATAATAATAGAAAATTAAGACGATATGCCATATACCCGACAGTAAATCGAGTTGAACGATTGTTATACCACATCATTTGAATAGAAATATTAGATGTCATTATTGTTGTTGTAAAACTTATAAGGAAAGATTTATGCAGAAAGATACTTAAGCGATCACTGCTGAGGTTTCTTGAATTCTTCTCCACTTCTGGTAACCTACCACGCGAGTCTGATTTATTATTTCCAGCAAATGGCTAATATTTGAGAATTTGCGTCGAAGAAGATTAAATATGGATTAACGCAAATGGGAATTCGACTACTTTTTTCAAGTGGCAGCCTTTATATATGACTTGAATTGGTTATTGAAAGACATTATTTTACCAAAGGAAGGCTTTAGTAATCTAACTCATATAAGAGGGATCGTGATTTGGGTGGCGTTAGAAAGTTACGATTTCGTATTGAAAAAACTTCTCAGACTGTTTTGTGATTGCTTGACTCAGTATTGTTGAAGATGGACATCAGTTTTTTCGCTCGAAAACGGAAGCAAGGCATATTATATATAAAAATTGTTATGTCCTGATACCGTGGGAGTCATTCCCTCGCAATTTCGAATTCGTAAATCCCGTTCTTGTAATTTCAATATCAAGGATACAACTCACTTTTTTTGGATACAAAACAAAAGCTCGAAGTTTGTGTAAAACACAAATTAACGCAAAGGCACCTCATGGACCAAATTTTCAGCTGTGAATTGCTGCTGAATCCCGCCAGAATCGATCCATTTCAAAGGCAGGGTGGTGATGAAAAATGGGTCACTCCTGACAAGCGAAAACGGTCGTCGTCCAAACGCGGTGCGCCGGAGAAAACTATGGTAAAGAAACGAGATTTTGCTGTGTTTGAAGGACCTAGCAGGGAATCATCAACTATGAGCTGCTTTCCCACCGTCCAAACTCTTAATTCAGACCTATACTGTTAGCAGTTGCATCGACAGAAGGTATCAATCGTCCAGAAGTGGCGAACTTTGGCCAAGGGGAGAGGAATTGTGTTCCATGGGTCAAGGGATCTTCCAAGCCCATCGGATCTAGCACCAAGCTGTTGAGATCGCAATCGCCCAGAGTTCCATCGGTTGAACGACAGGCCAAACTCATCGATGACTCAACAAAAGGTCCGA